>NC_057394.1:29726039-29827077 GCF_019320065.1 Cervus canadensis
TGAATTCTACCAAAAATTTAAAAAAGAGCTAACAGCTATCTTACTCAAACTCTTCCAGAAAATTGCAGAAGAAGGTAAACTTCCAAACTCATTCTATGAGGCCACCATCACCCTAATTCCAAAACCAGACAAAGATGCCACAAAAAAAGAAAACTACAGGCCAATATCACTGATGAACATAAATGGCCAAATACTTAACAAATTCTAGCAACCAGAAATCCAACATACATATTAAAAAAATCATACTAACATGACCAAGTGGGTTTATCCAGGAATGCAAGGGATTCTTTAATATCGCACAAAATCAATCAATGTAATACACCACATTAACAAAATGAAAGATAAAAACCATATGATTATCTCAATAGATGCAGAGAAAGCCTTTGACAAAATTCAACACTCATTTATGATTAAAACTCTCCAGAAAGCAGGAATAGAAGGAATATACCTCAACATAATAAAAGCTATATATGAACCCACGAAGCTCAACTCATATGGTGAAAAATTGAAAGCATTTCCCCTGAAATGCGGAACAAGACAAGGGTGCCCACTCTCACCACTACTGTTCAACATAGTGTTGGAAGTTTTGGCCACAGCAATCAGAGCAGAAAAAGAAGTAAAAGGAATCCAGATAGGAAAAGAAGAAGTGAAACTCTCGCTGTCTGCAGATGACATGATCCTCTACATAGAAAACCCTAAAGACTCTACCAGAAAATTACTAGAGCTAATCAATGAATATAGTAAAGTTGCAGGATATAAAATTAACACACAGAAATCCCTTGCATTCCTATATACTAACAATGAAAAAACAGAACGAGAAATTAAGGAAACCATACCATTCACCATTGCAACAAAAAGAATACTTTAGGAGTACATTCTAAAGACAAAGACCTATACATAGAAAACTATAAAACACTGATGAAAGAAATCAAGAGGACACAAACAGATGGAGAAACATACCGTGTTCATGGATTGGAAGAATCAATATTGTCAAAATGGCTATTCTACCCAAAGCAATCTATAGATTCAATGCAATCCCTATCAAGCTACCAACGGTATTTTTCACAGAACTAGACAAAGAATTTCACAATTTGTATGGAAATACAAAAAACCTCGAATAGCCAAAGTAATCTTGAGAAAGAAGAATGGAACTGGACGAATCAACCTGCCTGACTTCAGACTCTACTACAAAGCCACAGTTATCAAGACAGTATGGTACTGGCACAAAGACAGAAATGTAGATCAATGGAACAGAATAGAAAGCCCAGAGATAAATCCACAAACCTATGGACACCTTATCTTTGACAAAGGAGGCAAGGATATACAATGGAAAAAAGACAACCTCTTCAACAAGTGGTGCTGGGAAAACTGGTCAACCACTTGTAAAAGAATGAAACTAGAACACTTTCTAACACCATACACAAAAAATAAACTCAAAATGGATTAAAGATCTAAATGTAAGACCAGAAACTAAAAAACTCCTAGAGGAGAACATAGGCAAAACACTCTCCGACATAAATCACAGCAAGATCCTCTATGACCCACCTCCCAGAATATTGGAAATAACAGCAAAATAAACAAATGGGACCTAATGAAACTTAAAAGCTTTTGCACAACAAAGGAAACTATAAGTAAGGTGAAAAGACAGTCCTCAGATTGGGAGAAAATAATAGCAAATGAAGCAACAGACAAAGGATTAATCTGAAAAATATACAAGCAACTCTTGAAGCTCAATTCCAGAAAAATAAATGACCCAATACAGCCACTATGGAGAACAGTGTGGAGATTTCTTAAAAAACTGGACATAGAACTGCCAGATGACCCAGCAATCCCACTTCTGGGCATACACACTGAGGAAACCAGATCTGAAAGAGACATGTGCACCCCAATGTTCATTGCAGCACTGTTTATAATAGCCAGGACATGGAAGCAACCTAGATGCCCAACAGCAGATGAATGGATAAGGAAACTGTGGTACATATACATCATGGAATATTACTCAGCCATTAAAAAGAATTCATTTGAATCAGTTCTAATGAGATGGATGAAACTGGAGCCCGTTATACAGAGTGAAGTAAGCCAGAAAGATAAAGATCATTACAGCATACTAACACATATATATGGAATTTAGAAAGATGGTAATGATAACCCTATACGCAAAACAGAAAAAGAGACAGAGATGTACAGAACAGAATTTTGGACTCTGTGGGAGAAGGCGAGGGTGGGATGTTTTGAGAGAACAGCATGTATATTATCTATTGGGAAACAGATCACCAGCCCAGGTGGGATGCATGAGACAAGTGCTCGGGCCTGGTGCACTGGGAAGACCCAGAGGAATTGGGTGGAGAGGGAGGTGGGATGGGGGATCGGGATGGGGAACACATGTAACTCCATGGCTGATTCATGTCAATGTATGACAAAACCCACTGCAATGTTGTGAGGTAATTAGCCTCCAACTAATAAAAAAAAAAAAAAAAGACAAACAAACGATGAGAAACGTTGACAAAGAGATGGTGAAATTACAACTTTTGTATGCTGTTGGTGGGTATGTAATGTGTGCAGTTGCTATGGAGCATAGACATCTCAGAAAAAAAGAAAATAGAATCATCACAAGATCCAGAAATAACATTTCTGAAATAACATTACATATCCAATAATTCAAATTAGGATCTTAAAGAGATATTTACACTCCATGTTCACTGGGAGGATTGTTCACAATAACCAAATTTAGGAAACGACCTAAAAGTCCATCTATGGATGAATGGATAATGTAAATGTGGTATACATGTATAACGTAGTATTGTTTATCCTTAAAAGAGAAGGAAACCCTGCCATTTGAAACGACATGGTTAAACTTAGAGGGCATTACGCTAAGTGAAACAAGCCAGTAACAGAAGAAAGGACAAACGGTGCATGGTTTCATTTATATGAAGAATCTAAAGTAACCAAACTCATAGAAGCATAGAGTAGAATGCTGGTTGCCAGGAGATGGGGTAGGAGGAAACAGGGAGTTACTGCTAACGGGTATAAAGTTTTAACTGTGTAAATGAATGATTCTGGAGATACACTGCACAATGTCGTGCCTACAGGTAACAGTGATCTATTACTATGAAATACTATGAAAATAGTACTTATTATGAACGTATTATTAAGTAAGTATAACAAGTAAGTATTCTTAATACACAGTATTAAGTATTAGTAAGTAAGTATTCTTTAAAACAGACACACACACACAGAGGACAAAAGGAAACACTTGGAGGTGTTGGGTATGCTTATTACCTTGACTGTAATGATGGCCACATGAATGTCCAAACTCGTCAAACTGCATGTATTAAATATGTATAGGTTTTGGTATATCAATTAGGTTTTTTTTGCTAAGGGCTAAGTAATAGCCCTTAGCAAAGTTTTGTTAATACACACAAAATTGTATAAACTTAATAATCTTTTTCTGGGTTTGATCCCTGGGTTGGGAAGATTCCCTGGAGAAGGGGAAGGCTATCCATTCCAGTATTCTGGCCTAGAGAATTCCATGGACTACATAGTCCATGGGGTCACAGTCGGACAAGTGAGCACCTTTCACTTTCACTTTCTGAATCATATAATTCTAAAGATTCAAAATACAAATAATTTAAAGACAATAATCATTAATACTTGGCACCTAAGTAAATATAAAAATTCTGATCATCTCTATAAATGTCTTACAAAATATTATTACATATTAGAAAAATTAATAAATATAAAAATATTCCATATTTTAGGAGATGCATCTTTTTCAAAGCTATGTTCAAACGCATACTTTTTAAACAGCAATATATATCTTTAAGTGTATAAAACATAAAATGCTTAGTTCCACATAGGTTGCAGGTGAAAAACTTTTTTTTTAAATAAAATCACTGTTTAAAGATTTGTTTCCATATTTTCCAAAAATTTTTATATTTCATTATAACATGAGGTTAATCAAGTAAGACATAACAAAGTAAACAAGACAAACCATGTGGCTAGATGCTTTTAGGAAACTAAATTTAATAAATATAATAAAAATGTATTTTAAAAATAGAACTGATAAAGGAACACAGCAGTATAAGGCAAATATAAAATATACAGGCATTGCATGAGATTCCTTTTATATAATTAATTGAAAATACATTAAATAACTTGATTTGTAATTAGTCAAATTCAAAGAAGATTTGAGAAGGGTAGAAAATAAGACTAATGGAGCATACTTGGAATAAAGCAACTATGGAACAAGTAAATTTATTCTAAATTCCATTTCATTTTAGTAATTTGAAAGTAGTCAAAACAATTCAAGTATAAGGGAGTTTATATACAGGCTGTTGCTGCAAAATGTGTATCTTTAGAATAATTAACATAAGATTTGATATTATTTCACTAATGTTTAAACTAAATTTTAAAGGGTAATATGCATTCTGGAGAATGGTTATATAACACATAATCACTCTTGCATGACTAAAGGCATAAGAAAAGTGTAAAACTGTCCTTAATAATTACTGAATCTAAATTTAATTTTGAGAATATTCAACCAATTACATGCAAAATATTTATGATAGACTAGTAGAATGGTTTTACTTATGAACTAAAAAATACTGAAACAGTTTGAACCTTCAGCAGCCCTTCAGCACCCTGTCCAACAGCTCAGGCCTTGTCATTTGCTCGCGTTGTGCCAATGTCAGCATCTCCTTGGTATGGTATCCTCCATAGCCTTAAGTCCTCTGCCCATGTGCACTGCAGACTGTTGGTAATGAAGAAATGAGTACCTCCAGAGTTATCTCTCAACTAATGTCTGATGGGAATTTCTATGTACATACAATAACTCCCTGAAGACTGTATAATTTTGAGGTATGTGTTTTATACCACTTTTCAGAATTTCCCCCTTGAAATAAAGTTTCAGAGAGGGGTAATGGTAACAGGATGGATAGTGCACCCATTACTACTGTAGCTCCTCTGCTTACCAACTTCTCCACTCCCATACTGATGTCATCTACAACCCTCAAATCAAGTACTTTCACACATTTTCCCTTCTCTGGATCTAAATTTGGGAAAAGCCAAACCAAGATTCAACTCCGCAGGGATGCTGGTCCTCAGTCACATAATTTTCAATAACAAGTTTACATTAAACATCTGGGTTTAAATTATCATGTTTTAGATGAATGTGTTATGACATTCCATTTCCTTCTCCAGGGAAGCTTCCAGACCCCAGAATGCGACTTGTGTCTCCTGCTTCTCCTGCATTGATAGGTGAATTTTTTTTTACCATTGTGCCAGCTGGGTAACCTAGCCCAAACTAACAGCCAATGATTATTTCAACCTTGCAGGTTGCCTCTTTCCCCATCCTTAGCTTTATATTCACTACTCCAGCCACTCAATATTGTTCAGTTATTTGAAAGTACATTTTCTAAAACATCTGGCTATAGGCTCATGTTTTTTGTTTGCCTCAAATTCATTATCCCCTTTTCTCCACTTCAGTTTAATTTATACTTATATTCCAAATTTTAAATTATATATATCAATTCATCTGTTCAACAAACATTTAAGGGTTAACCCTATATCAAATTTCATTGTACAGACTAAGAATAAATACATCAGTGAATAATACAAATAAAGTTCATGCTCTCCTGGATTTCACACAAAAGCATACAAAGGAGTAAATGGTGGGGATTATAGCAGATGAGTCTGAACCAAACTCTTATATCAGAACACATATATTAGAGAGACAATAGCCAACCTAAAGATTCAGAAGCCAACCAAAAGGCTCTCACAGTCCAAAAATAGAACAGTTTGAATATCAAAAATGTTAATACCTGCAATGGATTAAAATATCAAGTATATAAACATCTAGAGCATATGATAACACTCTAAAAGAAAAAAAAAAATTTCACCTTTGGAGAATCCCACAGAAACAACTCACTATCTTGAAAATCAGAATTACTGCAAAAGATTTAAGTGTTAATTCTTGTCTTCTGTGTCAACCACACATCAGTGTAACCTCACAGTTGATGAGGGATAGTTTATTTTAGAAGAATTCCAGCTAATAAATGGAAAAGGAATTATAGAATTAAAACATTACCATTTGCAACCATTAATGAAATATAGATCTAGGCCATAATCTTTAAGAGGCTAAGAAAACATGAGTTAAAAGGCAGATGGGAAATGTCATATGGGTGGATCAGACTGACAACACCCCCCCCTCCCCACTGTGATCCATCTCAAGGACACAGGAGGAAAGACAATCAGAAATGAAGAGACTCCTGAAACAGGGCTATAGGAAGTACACCACCACATCTCAAGTACTCTTTCCACACATCTGAATCTGAGCAAGCCTCTATATGAACAGTTATTATCAATTTAAAGGAAATAGGATGAGTCAGAAGAATAGAACCACAGCACAATAGGGACATAATCAGCATACTCCAGAACGCAGACTCCACAAGAAAAAGATCCAGTTTGATAAGTAAATAAATGGAGATTTAAAAAAGGACATCTGAATGAAAAGGGATCAAGATTTCAGAGAAATTAAGCTTAAAACCACAATGAGCTACTACCATGTATCTATAAGAACAACAAAAAGGAGAAAGATGGAAAATATCAAATTGTCTACTGCTTAGTAACTGTGATGAATATTATCTTCTAATTTTTACAATCGCTATCTTCATATTTTTGTTAAATAAATATGGTCTGTATATGCAAAAAACTTGATAAATTAGGGTAAGGAGAGTACAAAATCATGAAGTGATAGAGTGGGGAGGGAAACCATGCTGGTGAGAAGACTATCTCAGCAGAGACCGGCATGAACTAAGGTAGTGAATTACACATTTAGGGAAGCAGTTTCCAAGATTATAGAACTACCAGAGGAAGGATGCCCTTAGGTACAAGCAGGCTGTAGGAGTCTAGGAAAAGCAGCTATCAATGTATTTGTATCTCACTATCCTGGCATCTTCGGTCTGTCCCATGACAGTCCACTGAGATTTTAGAGCATACTACATCCCGACCACCCCACCCCACCCCCATACAAGCTGATGCAGTTTACCTAATCACTTATGCAATCAATTGCTCGCTGTAGCATTTAAAGGGCAGAGTCCTTGACTAACTTTTTCACTTGGTACATGGTGCCATGACAAAAAGCCTTAATATCTATTTTATCAAGGCTTCCCAGGTGGCTCAGCGGTAAAGAATCCACCTGCCAAGCAGGAGATGTGGGTTTGATCCCTGAGTCGGGAAGATCCCCTGGAGAAGGAAATGGCAACCCACTTCAGGATTCTTGTCTCAGAAATCCCATGGACAGAGGAGCTGGCTATAGTTGGCTACAGTCCATGGAGTCACAGAGTCTGACACACGTCAGTGACTATACAGCATCGTATATTATCAAAAACCAAAGTAGAAGCAGACATTCATATATAAAGACACATACTTATGTGTTCGTATGTGTGTGTGTGTGTATATATATATATATATATTTTTTTTTTTTTTCCTCACCCCCTAGCTTTTTTTTTTTTTTTTTAATTCTTGCATTACACTCGTTTCGAATTGTATACCTGGGCTCCGGGGGCTTCGCGCTGTCTGGGTGTGGCAGGCCTTGGCCTCGGCCAGGGCCTGCAGTTCATGTTCCAGGTATGGCTGCGGCAGCTGCTGCAAGGCCAGACTGCACGTCCCTTCTGCTGTCTGAGGAGGGTTCACAGCCGCGCCTCGCTGCCGGGCCGGGGTCATAGCCCGACGGCGTGACCCCACGTCACACAGCGTCTGCGTCTCCTCGTGGGCGGAGCCCCGGCCTCTGCGCGCCCCGGCCTCTGCGCGCCCCGGCCTCCGCGCACCCGCGGTCAGCCAGTTTGTGCACTTTGTCTGAAAAGGTGTGCTTTTTCATTGTCATGTATGTAAGTTTGTAACATATATTTTTATGTGTCTTGTAACATTTAATGTGTTATATGAGCTTCCCTAGTGACTCAGAAGGTAAAGACTCTGCCTGCAATGCGGGAGTCTTGGGTTTGATCCCTGAGTTAGGACGAGCCCCTGGAGGGGTCATGGCAACCCACTCTAGTATTCTTGCCTGGAGAGTTCCATGGACAGAGGAACCTGGCGGCTACAGCCCATGGGATAGCAAAAAGTCGGACACGACTGAGTGACTGACACACCATGTATATACTACTTTAATGTATAAAATGTAAACATTTAAAAATGCATAATTGAATATATAAGTATGTGTCACACATATGTACACACAGGCACAGACCCTTCTGGTTCTCTCTCTGGAACCCTGAATGCCAGGTACTTTAACACTAAGAGTGGTTATGGAGAACGGAATAAGGATGGGCTTTCTGAATTGGTTCCAAGATTTCTGGAATTGATTCTCTAGTCTGATTGGATTCAGAGGCATTCGTGATTCTATTTCCAGTGGTGAAGAAGGCACTGAAAGTCTGATGTGAAGCAGCAACAAAGAGAGGCAAAATATCATCAATGAGTACTATTCGTCTCTTCCTTTTTTTTTTTTGAAAAATACGATTTGAGGTGTTCTTCAAAATCTTCCCTTTTTCTTTTGGAAAAGTACATGCAAATATAATCTTGATTGTTTTCACTGAACTATCTTTTAAAGCTTTAAGGCCTATTTCTTTTCCATAGTTAGTATGAATATTTTAATTTAACTTTTTATTTTGAAGTGCAAGGCACATCCAGAAAAAGATAAAAAGCATATATGCATTGAATTGTCAAAAAAGTAAGCACACTTATGTAAATATTAACTTGGGTCAAGGGTATTACAGTATGTCAAACTTCCTTTTCTGCACTCTCTCATTTCCACTATGCTATTCTTCCCCTAAAATAATCACCATCCTGATTGCTAAAGCCTGTTTTGAGTTAAATACAAAAGGAATCATGCAGCATGTATTTTTTACACCTGGCTTCTTGGGTAAACATTATGTTTGTGAAAGGTGTTATGTTGTTATACATAGGTATAATTGATTTATTTTCATTGCTTTACAACATTTCCTCATATTAAAAAAAAACCAATTTGTTTATACATTATACAAATGGACATGAGACGCGTGTTTGGGGGCTATTCTGAAAAATATTTCAAGTACATCCATGTGCATATTTTTGTAGAGAAAGAGTGACTGCTTTTCTGATGGACACATTTTTATGATGAATTTTCTGGCTCATAAAATAAATGTATGTTTACCTTTAATAGAGTATGTGAAAGTGTTTTAGTGGAGATTGTACTAATTGACACTCTCAAGAGCACTCTAAGAAAATTGCATCTTTTACAATACTTCATATGGTCAGTTTTCTTTTGTTTTAGCTTTTTAGTGCTTCTCTCAATTTTAGACCTTGTGGTCTTGTAAAACTTTCTCACCGTGGTTTTAATTTGCAGCGTCCCTCTGTCTAATTTGCTGGATCATCTAAAAAGCAAGAGAATTCCAGAAGAACATCTTCAGTTCAGTTCAGTCGCTCAGTCATGTCGGACTCTTTGTGACCCCATGAATCGCAGCACGCCAGGCCTCCCTGTCCATCACAAACTCCCGGAGTTTACTCAAACTCATGCCCGTCGGGTCAGTGATGCCATCCAGCCATCTCATCCTCCATGGCCCCTTTTCCTCCTACCCCTAATCCCTCCCAGCATCAGGGTCTTTTCCAGTGAGTCAACTCTTCACATGAGGTGGCCAAAGTACTGGAGTTTCAGCTTCAGCATCAGTCCTTCCAATGACACCCAGGACTTATTTCCTTCAGGATGGACTGGTTGAATCTCCTTGTAGTCCAAGGGACTCTCAAGAGGTTCTCCAACACCACAGTTCAAAAGCAGCAATTTTTCGGTGCTCAGCTTTCTTCAGAGTCCAACTCTCACATCCATACATGACCACCAGAAAAACCATAGTCTTGACCAGATGGACCTTTGTTGACAAAGTAATGTCTCTGCTTTTTAATATACTGTCTAGGTTGGTCATAACTTTCGTTCCAAGGAGTAAGCGTCTTTTAATTTCATGGCTGCAGTCACCATCTGCACTGATTTTGGAGCCCCCAAAAATAAAGTCTGACACTGTTTCCACTGTCTTCCCATCTATTTCCCATGAGGTGATGGGACCAGATGCCATGATCTTAGTTTTCTGAATGTTAAGCTTTAAGCCAACTTTTTCACTCTCCTCTTTCACTTTCATCAAGAGGCTTTTTAGTTCCTCTTCACTTTCCGCCATAAGGATGGTGTCATCTGCATATCTGAGGTTATTGATATTTCTCCCAGCAATCTTGATTCCAGCTTGTGCTTCCTCCAGCCCAGCGTTTCTCATGATGTACTCTGCATATAAGTTAAATAAGCAGGGTGACAATATACAGCCTTGAAGTACTCCTTTTCCTATTTAGAACCAGTTGTTGTTCCATGTCCAGTTCTAACACTTGCATCCTGACCTGAATACAGATTTCTCAAGAGGCAGATTAGGTGGTTTGGTATTCCCATTTCTTTCAGAATTTTCCACAGTTTATTGTGATCCACACAGTCAAAGGCTTTGGCATAGTCAATAAAGCAAAAATAGAGATGTGTTTCTGGAACTCTTGCTTTTTTGATGATCCAGCAGATATTGGTAATTTGATCTTTGGTTCCTTTGCCTTTTCTAAAACCAGCTTGAACATCTGGAAGTTCTCGGTTCAAGTATTGCTGAAGCCTGGCTTGGAGAATTTTGAGCATTACTTTACTAGCGTGTAAGATGAGTGCAACTGTGCGGTAGTTTGAGCATACTTTGGGATTGCCTTTCTTAGGGATTGGAATGAAAAGTGACCTTTTCCAGTCCTGTGGCCACTGCCTAGTTTTCCAAATTTTCTGGCATATTGAGTGCAGCACTCTCCCAGCATCATGTTTTAGGATTTGAAATAGCTCAACTGGAATTCCATTACATCCACTAGCTTTGTGCTTAGTGATGCTTTCTAAAACCCACTTGACTTCACATTCCAGGATGTCTGGCTCTAGGTGAGTGATCACACCATTGTGATCATCTGGGTCATGAAGATCTTTTCTGTACAGTTCTTCTGTGTATTCTTACCACCTCTTCTTAATATCTTCTGCTTCTGTTAGGTCCATACCATTTCTGTTCTTTATTGAGCCCATTTTTGCATGAAATGTTCCCTTGGCATCTCTAATTTTCTTGACGAGATCCCTAGTCTTTCCCATTCTGTTGTTTTCCTCTATTTCTTCCCATTGATCACTGAGGAAGGCATTCTTATCTCTCCTGGATTTCCTTTGGAACTCTGCATTCAAATGGGAATATCTTTCCTTTTCTCCTTTGCTTTTCACTTCTCTTTGTTTCACAGCTATTTGTAAGGCCTCCTCAGACAACTTACCTTTTTGCATTTCTTTTCCATGAGGATGGTCTTGATCCTTGTCTCCTGTACAATGTCATGAACCTCCATCCATAGTTCATCAGGCTCTCTGTCTATCAGATCTAGCCCCTTAAATCTATTTCTCACTTCCACTGTATATTCATAAGGGATTTGATTTAGGTCATACCTGAATGGTCTAGTGGTTATCCCTACTTTCTTCAGTTTAAGTCTGAATTTGGCAATAGGAGTTCATGATCTGAGCCACAGTCAGCTCCCAGTCTTGTTTTTGCTGACTGTATAGAGCTTCTCCATCTTTGGCTGCAGAGAATGGTAAAGCGTCTGCCTACAATGCAGGAGACCCGAGTTCAATCCCTGGGTCAGGAAGATCTCCTGGAGAAGGAAATGGCTACCAACTCCAGTATTCTTGCCTGGAAAATCACATGGATGGAGGAGCCTGGTAGGGCTACAGTCCATGGAGTCTCAAAGAAGAACATCTACTTTTGCTTTATTGACTATGCCAAAGCCTTTGACTGTGTGGATCACAATAAACTGTGGGAAATCCTGAAAGAGATGGGAATACCAGACCACCTGACCTGCCTCTTAAGAAACCTGTATGCAGGTCAGGAAGCAACAGTTAGAGCTGGACATGAAACAACAACTGGTTCTAAATAGGAAAAGGAGTGCATCAAGGCTGTATATTGTCACCCTGCTTATTTAACTTATATGCAGAGTACATCATGAGAAACGCTGGGCTGGAGGAAGCACAAGCTGGAATCAAGATTGCTGGGAGAAATATCAATAACCTCAGATATGCAGATGACACCACCTTTATGGCAGAAAGTGAAGAGGAGAAGCCTCTTGATGAAAGTGAAAGAGGAGAGTGAAAAAGTTGGCTTAAAGCTTAACATTCAGAAAACTAAGATCATGGCATCTGGTTCCATCACTTCATGGGAAACAGATGGGGAAACAGTGGAAAAAGTGTCAGACTTTATATTTTTGGACTCCAAAATCAGTGCAGATGGTGACTGCAGCCATGAAATTAAAAGACGCTTACTCCTTGGAACGAAAGTTATGACCAACCTAGATCACATATTAAAAAGCAGAGACATTACTTTGCCAACAAAGGTCCGTCTGGTCAAGACTATGGTTTTTCCAGTGGTCATGTATGGATGTGGGGGTTGGACTGTGAAGAAAACTGAGCACCAAAGAATTGCTGCTTTTGAACCATGGTGTTGGAGAAGACTCTTGAGAGTCCCTTGGACTTCAAGGAGATCCAACCAGTCCATCCTAAAGGAGATCAGTCCTGGGTGTTCATTGGAAGGACTGATGCTGAAGCTGAAACTTCAATACTCTGGCCACCTCATGCGAAGAGTTGACTCGTTGGAAAAGACCCTGATGCTGGGAGGGGTTGTGGTAGGAGGAGAAGGGAATGACAGAGGATGAGATGGCTGGATAGCATCACCGACTCAATGGATATGAGTTTGAGTAAACCCCGGGAATTGGTGACGGACAGGGAGGCCTGGTGTGCTGCGATTCATGGGGTCGCAAAGCGTCCGACAATACTGAGTGACTGAACTGACTGACTAAAACATAACAGGATATCTTATGTTAAGGTGAGGGCCCTGATTGGGAAGCAATGGGGTTCTGAAAGTCAAAATAGAGACTGGAAGATTCAGGTGAAGCTGGGAGCCCTGAACCCCTACATTCTGCTGAGTCTCCTTTTAAGTAGAAACAGCTCTTTGAACCCTATTTTTTAACTCACTTTTGCCTGAATAATCCATAGTGACCTCGTGTGAGGTAGCCACCTAGCAAGACACTGCAGAATTTCTTCAGGACCACCCTTCTTTATAATACAAATCAAATAGTATCATCCCCTTCCTTAAGCCCTCAAAAAGGTTCTTACTGCAGTTAGAAGAAAATATGACCATTTTTTCATTGCTTAGATGGCTTTGTTCAGCCTTTTTTACTGCTACCTGCTTGCTCTCTGTGATCCTTATATATGGTTCATGTTCAGTTTCTTGAACATATCAAGCTTTGTCCTGACCCAAGGCTTTAAATTTGATTAATATCAAAGTTTTTTTTATAACTTTTCTGTTGTCCATGTTTCAGCATCAAAATTAGAATAAATACACATTTCATACCCTGTTTATTACTTCCTACTTATTTATTTTCTTTTTAAATAGTTATGATTGTCATAAATGAATGCACATTCATGAATTCACTGTCTGTATCGATCACTCAAAACCCCAATATCCAAATTTCATGTCCACATGACAAGTAAATTAATGCTTCACACAAGTAGCCACTTAATAAATAATGTGTTTAAAGAATGAATATAAAGTACACATATAAGAATAACACTGATATACTCTACCATATTTTATAGTGGTTTCTATCATTTTATTGAGTGGTTTCTATAGTTTTATTGAGGACTGGAAACTAACTTAATCTGTTGTCATCACATTTTCAATTCTGATTCAATTGCCTTAGGAGTTGAAATATATTGACTTTTTTAACTTTGTTTCCATTAATTAGAACCTCCAAGACAAAGGGTAAATACTTGAGATCTAGGACAAGTAATGTTCCCTATAGTGCTTCCCAAAGCACACCTAAAAGATGGTTATTGAGCAGTACTTTAAAATATTAAAATTACCAAAAATCGTTGATTGATTTTCTAACATTGAATGATTGACATGAACTTGTTGAAATACTGCTTGTCATATTTGGTAGGTACTGGTTACCATGAAACTTATTTTAGCTAACCAATGGATTGTTAACAGTATGATTGTCAGAGTGTATCAACAAATATATCTATGTGTATATATATGTGTGTGTGTGTGTGTCTTTATGTATATATACACATATATACATATATGTATATGCACATATATACTGGAGAAAGAAATAGCAACCCATTCCAGTATTCTTGTCTGGAAATTTCCATGGACAGAGGACCATGGCAGGCTAAAGTCCATGGTGTTGCAAAGATTCGGCCAGGACTAAGCACATGAGCACACATGTATATATACATAAATATATGTATTATATATTATATCTATGATATAGATAATGTAAACCTTAAAAAGTTAGTCCATCACAGTAACACAGTAATTCTGGTAGATCGTAAAAACTCAAATTGCAACAGTGTCAAAGGCAGTACAAACAAATGCTGGGTGAGATAGATTGATTTGGATCAGTAATTTTTGTTACAGAACATATTGATTTCATTATCAATTTTCTTGTTTGTAGCAGTGTTAGCTACTTAGATATTGACTCAGTAAGTCTGCTCATCTTGTATCCTGTGCTTCTGGTGCATACCAACTTTAAATGCCACTCAGTTATAGCATCATTAACCTTAGATGGCTTATTTCAACCTTCAGTGAGATGTCGGATTTGACCTTAATCTCTTTTTCTAGTCAGAATAAGAACTTGAATAAAATGAATCACATATGTATATTTTTCTACTGATTAAAAAATGATTCCTCAGAAGTAAATTAGATTCTTTCATCACAGCGGTGCATAGGCACCGTCTGTTACAAAACTATTTTTTTTCTAACTTTCATTTAAAATAAATTAACCTCAACTGAAAGAAAACAATGGAAGAGTCAATAAATTTACATTGTATGGGTTTATGTGCAGAAATACTAATAGGAACTACTTGCTTACTAATGTAGTGCTATAACATCTGAACTGAAATGGAGTGTGAGGAGAAAATGACTGAATTATCTTAAAAGCTGTCATGACTACTGCTTGTTTACAGCATATACATAAAACAGTCGAAGACCCTGTTGTTCTCTGTGACATTTTCCTGTAATGGGAGGTGCCAATAGCGTGATAGCTGTAATAATTCAGAACTCTGGCAAGATTATGCACCTTTGAAAGGGGTCTTCAAATAGTAATGGGAAAAAAGAATTTTTTATTAAAATATAGTTGATTTATGAATTTGTATTAATTTCTGCTGTACAGCAAAGTGATTCAGTTATATCTGTATACATGATTTTCCATATTCTTTACCATTATGACTTAACACAGAACTCCATTGTTTTGGAGTTCTGGAAGCAAAGGTAGTCTGTGATGTTTGAAATCTCATTATTGTTTATCTAGAATAGAAATCTGCATGAGGGAAATTTCTGGGTTCAGGAAGTGTTATATTACTTGATTGGATAGTCAAGGAAGTAATCTTACTGAGGCGTAAGAAATAGTATCTATAGAATGACTCAGTATTGGTTGTAATGGTAAAAGAGAAAGAATTAGGGTGACAAGTTTTACGCCCATATGAAGGAAGAAAGTGAAAGTGAAATTGCTCAGTCATGTCCAACTCTTTGGGACCCCATGAACTGTAGCCCACCAGGTTCCTCATCCATGGAATTTTCCAGGCAAGAATACTGGAGTGGGTTGCCATTTCCATCTCCAGGGGATCTTCCTGACCCAGGGATCGAACCTGGATCTCCCACATTGCAGGCAGACACTTTACCGTCTGAGCCACTAAGGAGAGTGGAAAGATGATGTTAGTAAGTGAAATCAAAAAACAGCAGCAACAAAAAAGTGGAATTTACAGGGGTATTCATTTTCTATTTCTGTATAATAAATTGTGGTAAATGTAGCTGCTTAAAACAACACATGTTTATTATTTCACAATTTCTGTAGTTCAGGACCCCAGAAGAAACTTAACTGTGTTATCTCCTTCAAGACTCACAGGCTGCAATCAAGGCATTAGCTAGGTTTAATTCTCATTTCGAGGCTATAGTGCTGAAAAGTCCACTTCTGAGCTCTCTCATGTTGTCGGCATAATTGATTTCCCTGTAACTATAAGACATGTGGTAGCTTCCTACTTCAAAACCAGTAAGTGAAAGAGGAAGAGGGAGATGGAAGCAAATGAAAAAGAGAGGAGAGGGAGAAAGATGCTATCCAGATGGTTACCACAATCTTAGCAATCTTCTATAATCGTGTGTAGTGAAGTAAAAGTCACTCAGTCATGTCATGTTCGACTCTTTGCGACCCCATGGGCTATTCTGTCAGGCTCCCCTGTCCATGGAATTCTCCCGGCAAGAATACTGGGGTGGGTAACAATTCCCTTCTCCAGGGGATTCTTTCCAACCCAGAGATCAAACCCAGGTCTCTCGCACTTCAGGCATCTGAGCATCTGAGCCACCAAATATAATCATATTCCTCTCATCACATTTCTCATTGGTTCAAGCGAACCATATGTCTCCCTACACTCAAGGGGAAGATCTGTACAGTAATGTGAAGAGCAGGAGATGTGGATCACCTTCAAGTTTGTTCTCCATAGTATAGAAAACAAGTTGCCCTGGATATGTGAATCTTCCCTGTGTCTCTGTCAAGTGTGTGGTAGAAGATGCATGATTTATGATGATTTAAGGCTACAGATAGTTAAACAGCATGCTAATACCTGTTCACGCTGTGAAATTTCTGGAATATAAAAGAAAACAAAACTTGATGTCAATATCTCTATTTTGAAATAATAAAAGTTGGCTTTTTGATATGATACAAGTAAGGAGAGAAATTTTCCCACATATCAATCCGGCTGTGGAGTTTTAAAACTACTTTTCAGGAAACATGCCTAGACATTTTTTAAACTGCAGAGATATGCACTAACAAAACAAGAACAAGGGGGATAAGACAGGTGTCAGCTGTGAGCCAGTGGATCCACTGAACACATCTTCTCTTCACGAGTCCAGGGTCACAATGCTGAGAATCAGTTTTGTCAGTCAGTTCTCTGGTAATCTGTCTCAAATCCATAGAAATAAACCTATGGGTAAAAGGTAACCACTTGGTGAAGGTTAACTAGGTTGAAATATAATATGCAAGAATTCAGCAAACTCTCTGTTAGGTTTGATGATAAAAGAAACTTTGTCAGACCATACAGTTTGTGGGACTCTGGTGAGGGTCTTTTTGGTTATGTTGATAGTAATTTACTAAGTGCAGAAGGGAAAGACAAAACAGCTATTATGGATGGAATGATAATATTCTAGCTATGTGAATAAAGCAACTCTAGGCAGATTCTTTAAGAGGCAGTGAATATGAGCAAAAAATATTTAATGGAGAAGATAATCATAGAAAATAGTTTGAAAAATACTTAATGACCATTTAAGAATGAACCCTGTTAAAGCAGAGATGAAAATCTGGTGAAGATTTTCAGAGCAACCATCCTAGTAATTTCAAGTATAATTTTAACTCATTTTTGGTTGAAAAAGTCATTGACCTGGGAAATACAATATTGTAGGTAAGCTATCTCTGAATTTGTAGGAGAGGTTTTAAGTAGTAATACCAGATTAGCATAGAAATAACATCTTTGGTTACATAGGAAGTTGAGACTTATGAAGCAGTAACAACAGAGAGAAGATGAACCGGTGTTGTGGCAGAAAGCAGCTACTTCTATTAATTCAGGATAAAGAGGAGACACTATATAGGAAGCAGAATCATGTTAGGTAATATGTATCTCCCAGCCCAGGGCCTCCATCAATGGTCTGAATTTTAAACAGAATTTCAGTTGTCTATGTAGAAGTGCGTTTTTCAGCAAATAATTTTTAGAGCTTACATAAAATTCTCATTAGGATATATGATCCAAAATAAGTATAACATCTAAAATCCAGTTAAAACTAAATTACACTTTTTAGAGACTCTTTTCTCCCTTCAAGAACAAAGAGGACCAAGGATATCTGAATGGGACTTGTGTGCTGAGAATTTACAGAAATCTATCCCTTTTCATAAATTTCCCAAGAAGGAAGCCCAAGACAGTTGTTAACATGTGGAATGATATTTTAGAATGCTAGTGCTGACTCTTCTGTAGATGTTTTTTGTTGTTCTGATCAGAGAATAAAACCAAGGAATAACTGGCTATACTGGTTGAAAATAAATATTTAAATAAAAAAAAAAAGTTCCTAATCATTAGTAAGTACTTAGGCATTTAGGAAAGCTCCAGATTAACATACTCAGATATAGTCCTACTAGACCATTCATGAAGTTATGGTTTTATTGAAATAGATGCCTCACAGATTATTACACATAGTGATATTAGACAAAGACTTGTTAAAGAAAAAAATTTTTGCTGGATGGAAAATAGACAATGCAGAATTTATTTGACTGTTCAGTATAGGTCAAGACTGTTGCAACAGGGCAGAGGGATTGAACTTAACTCTACTAACAGAAAAAGCAGGAGAATTTTTATACTGGAACGGCCTAATTGAAAAAGACCCGATGTTGGGGAAGATTGAAGGCAAAAGGAGAAGAGGGCAAAAGAGGATGAGATGGTTGGATGGCATAACTGACTCAATGGACATGAGTTTAAGCAAACTCAAGGAGATAGTGAAGCACAGGGAAGCCTTGTGTGCTGCAGTCCATGGCGTTACGAAGAGTCAGACACGACTCAGCAACAGCGCACCAATGGAGAAGTACAAGAGGATGTTGGGGGAGAGGGAGGTTGATCGCTGTGCTTAGGATATCTGTATTTGGTAACTGGTACTTACCTAAATTTGACTCCTACTGCCCCCTGTGTGTGTAAGTGTTGCCCAGTCATGTTTATTTGCGTCCTCATGGACTGTACAGTCCCTGGAATTCTCTAGTCAGGATACTGCAATGGGTAGCCTTTCCCTTCTCCAAGGGATCTTCCCAAACCAGGGATTTAACCCAGGTCTCCCACATTGCAGGCGGATTCTTTACCACCTGAGCCACAAGGGAAGCCCCCTACTCTCCCTTAGAAACTGAAAAGCAGAGATACTTTCTTGATGATTACATTTCAAAGAAAGTTCCCAGATCCTTGAGAAAAATAAACCTGGATTTATAAAGCTTGCAAGAGAATATAAGATTTACATCTAAAAATAGTGGACAAATCATTTACAATTTCAGGTTTTCTAAAATGTATAATCTAAGAAATGAAGGTCTGAGGACTATAGTCAGGAATAAACCTGTCTAAAGTTTGGACAAGCTGAGGGAAACAGACTTCCTTAGACTTGTCTGTTATTCAATAATTCCCTTATATGACAACTATATACTCAACTGAAATAGCTTCAGTCCTGTATGGAACTCTGAAATTAGTAGTGCTTTCCTTTAAAGAAAAAGAAAAAGCTCTGTGGAAGCTTAGACTTGGATCTGCCATGCTAAACACCATGACTGCAAAATACAAGCACTTCGTGTTTCTACTTGCCTCTTTCGATTTATTGCACTATTCAATTTTCTCTGAAGGGGAAAAAAAAAGTATATGCACACGTATTTGAAGATCTTATTTTAACACATATGCAGCCTGTGAAAATGTTTCTACTAGAATTTTAAGGCTTTTGCTGAATTGGCTGAATTTTGCATACTGCAGTAGCGCTAACTATTCTTTTGCTTACCCAGCTGTAAGTTTTGCTTATTGTTATGTATAATGTATGAAGAAGCACCAACGTACAGTGTTTCTTTTGCAGGAAGATTACGAACTAAATCAAAAGTATTTCCAATATAAATAATAAAATAGAAACGACAATTTACAGTAGAGCCAGAAAAGCTTAGCTACGCAAATAAAATGTTCACAGCTACTTCAGAAAACCAATCATTCAAGGCATATTGTGGGCATAAGGCTTATTACTTGTTCAAGCTCACTGGAGATATTTTTCAGTTCACGTGTGGAACTTCGTGTCAAGGCTTACTTCATTTTCTGGTGAAAGTTAATCACTCAGTTTTTTGACTACACACTAACACATAATACCAGATAGAGGAGAATAAAGCAGATTTAAAGAATTATCCACAAATTAAAGGCAAGGATATTTGCATATGAGAAGAGTTTTCTAAAACCTAATAAGCAACACTGAAGACTCAAACTGCAAGAAGAGAAAGCTATTCAAAGATGCCTCTTGGACAGTCTCTTCTTATACACTGAATAAGATCAATATGACTTTAAAATTTATGGAAAACGACAATGAAGCAAATGGCCCCAAGTAGAAGAGACTTTTGTCATAACTTCCCTCAACTTGGTATTGAATTAAACTTGAAATATAAGCAATTCTGAACCAAAAGAAGCATTATTTCTCATTTCAGTACCATTGTTGGCTGTGTAACCTGGGCAATAAATATTTAGGGGTCACTCAAAACTGTTCTTTTGCATTTACTAAATGATGGATGGTGTCCGGATCTCTCTTGGCTAGTATTGATTAGAAGTATTAAAAATATACTGAATAGTCTCTCAGAAAGAGATGTTTTGGTCTTGAATCTAAATGGTACTCTATCAAATTAAATATGCATAGACCAGTTGTCCTTGAGAAGAGCAGTTTGGGCAACAGCCAAATTAAAATTTTAGAGAAGAAACAGAACATTATTAAGCTAGTGTTTTTGGCATGTTGTACTATTACTAAAAAAGGAAAAAGGGGGTTTGTGTGTGTGCATGAACCCACACTCGTCTGAGTGCTTGTCTCCGTATGTATTTTTTTTTCTCTTAGTCTCTAAGTCGTGTCTGACTCATTTGAGACCACATGCTTTTAAGTTTGTTTTCCACATATATTGAAATTGTTCACTCTGAATGCATGCACCTGTATTCTAGTTTATTATTATCATTTCATTACCTCTATTCTTTGTTACTTATTTTAGGGCCACTGAATTTTTGAGTCTGCAGCACAGATAGCCTCAGTGTTTCTTGAATATCTTGACTTCAACTTAAACTCCATTGTGTTGTAAAATATATATGTCTCCTGCATACCAAAATCTCTTAAGAATATTGTAATCTGTCACATTTAGCTCTAATTTCCTCTTTTCTTTAAATGACCTATCTCAGCTTGAACTCTTTTACGACTGTTTTCACTTTCCAGAGCCATGGAGATATTAAATTTCTCCATTTCCCTAAACAAAACACATCAACAAAAATCCTATATGTCATATGTGTCTTAGGATGTTGAATGTGTAGGAGAAATATGTGGTATGACAAGACTTTCAGCAAAATAAATTTAAGAATTTGTTGGTGGTTATATCTCTGGTCTCAAGTTACCCTAAACATTACTTTTTTTCTTCCATATATATATAGGTACTTCATTTTCTAATAAGTCAAATTTCATTATTGTTATAGTTTAACTTGATGTGTATATAAAACATTTGCTAAGTATTAATCTATCATTAAACTCTGGGAGTTTGTGATGGACAGGGAGGCCTGGCGTGCTGTGATTCGTGGGATCGTAAAGAGTTGGACGCGACTTAGCGACTGAACTGAACTGAATTGAACTGTGTAGCTTAAACAAGAAATATTTATCAAAGTTGTAGAGGCAGGAGGGAAGTCCAAGACCTGGCCCCTGGGGTCGGTTCTTGGTGAGGGCCCTCTTTCTGGTTTGTAGAAGGTAGCCTTCTCTCTGTGTCCTTACATGGCAGAAAGAGAGCATGCTCTCTGGCCTCTTCTTCTAACGGTCTCTACATTTTATTTTGTCACTTTTCACTAATTTGCAACTTCCCAGTAACTTTTTCATTTCATGTAACTGTTGTGGTGTGATTAGTCGCTCAGTCGTGTCTGACTCTTTGCTACCCCATGGACTGTAGCCTGCCAGGCTCCTCCATCCACGGGATTTTTCTAGGCAAGAATTTCTAGGCGTGGGTTGCCATTCCCTTCTCCAGGGGATCTTCCCAACCCAGGGATCGAATCCAGGTCCCCCACATTGCAGGCAGACTCTTTACCATTGCAGCCACTAGGGAAGCTTATATACGTATATCTGAATATATATATGTATATCTGAATCACTGCTATATACCTGAAACTAACACAACATTGTTAATCAACTATACTCCAATAAAAATTTAAAAAATTAAATGTGACATATATATTAAATATTAAACTCTATGTAGATTGAGCAGTTTTATGAGAGGCTCCAGTTACTGTCTTATTTACTCTACTTTGTATTTAATTATTTTTCATATTGTACTCAGTTTGTATAATTGCTGTCTGTAGGGAAGGATGGTTCATGCAACTTCATTGCTTGTTTGCTATCATGGGTATGATAGATTAAGTTAGTTTAATAAATGTTAACTTTTTGGATCAAAAACAATGTTATAATTAATGCTTTATCACTTTTGCATATTAATTATTTATGCAAATATAAAATATACATATTTTAGTGTAGATTATATTATGAAATGAGTATTCTCAGTGAAAAATGTGTTAATTTATTATAGTATTATGTTTAAAACACTACAACTATCAAATTTTGACTGCTTAGTTTATGACTTACAGAACATATTCATGACTTTGCTATTCTGTTTAATGCTTCCCAATTGAATCTTAGCCTCCCAGCATATATTACTATGATTTTTTTCCGTGTTCACTGCTGGGGTTTTACTAAATGAGAGGTAATAGAGGTGATATTCAAATGAGAATTTTCTGCTTACTGACTGACATGAACTACCACAGCCACGGTATTAATCTTCTCACAATCCCCTTAACCGCTATAGGAGAGAACCGTATAATTTATTTAGTTAGGTGATTTCTCTGATCTTCTTAAGTTGTATAAATTATTCAAGACATACTATTGAGAAAATGTAAGTTCTGTTGACAGTCAAAACCTTATGATTCAATGCGCGTCTGTGAGTGCACATGCTTTATTTACTCAGCCAACAAAGACAGAATTTTTTATTGGATGCAAAAATATATGTATATCTTGAATGTTTAATGGATAACTTAACATGTGTCTTAGATAGCATTTGGGCTTTCCTATGTTTTGGAGATAAATATAATTTTGTATCACATCTCAAACTCTGAGGATTATGAAAGTTGACTGTCTTCTATGATTTTTCTTCTTAAATATTCATAGGAACTTAATTTCTCATGTTCCCCAGTAGTACTGTTATTGGTGAGTTTGTTAGAATTTCTTCTTGACCTACCATTATATTCCTCACTTTATTTAAAATCAAACAAGAACCTTAGGTAATTCCTTGACAATTATACAGAGAACATATATCTGCCATTTATTTTGCTAATGCTTTGGTCTCCCTTGGCATCTCAGGTTCATTCCATAGTGAATCTTTGTTTAATGTCCTTCCTGGGGGTTCAGATTTTCTTCTTTTATTATGTAGGGAAATTCAAGTTCCTTTACTCCTTCCCCATATTTAATGAAAAAAAAAATTCACTTTGTAAGTAGCAACTTTTTTTTAATACTTGTAGTTAAATAGCACCTTTATATATATTTCAGAAAAACTATAATTTAAATACATCTTTGTAGATAATATGCAGGAATTATTTTAAAAAGGTAATATTTCTTTTATTTTTCACATGATGTGGTGTATTAAAAATATCAACCTGAATAAGGTGATATTTATTTTACATAAGATTTTAATATGTGCTGCAATTGATTAATATTTACATAATTTATTTGTCATTATATTAGCTCTGAATGCCATAAGAAAATACTATAGACGAGGTGTCTTAACCAGTGGAAATTTGTTTTTTCTCAGTTACAGAGGCTGTAAGTCTAAGCTATGGAGTCAGCATAGTCAGATTCTGCTGGGACCTCTGTTCCTGGTTTGCTGAAGACTAACTTCTCTCTGTGGCCTCTCATGGCACAGAGAGGGCGAGCTGACTCTTGTCCTCTTCTTATAAAAGGACACACTCCTATCAAGCTAGGGATCTACCCTTAGGACCTCATTTAATCTTATGTAATTACTTCCTAAAAGTCCTGTCTCCAGGTACAGTCACATGGGCTGATATGTAGGACTTCAACATATGAATCTGAGAAGATAGAATTAAGTTCATAGTAGTTATTATTGAGTAGTTGTAATATCATGGCCCCTACCATATGTTTACTCTATATAGAGTTTACATATATTGTTCTTATTTTTTCTTTCTTTATTTTGAATATAATTTTATAACTGTGTCCTTTGGAAATGACTTAACACCTCCTTATCACTTGGTGGTCAAAAATTGTATAACTAAAGTCTCTCATATCTAATAAAAACTGACTTGGATTAATTTATTTTGAATTTTTAACTTAAACTATTTGGATTCATAGTTTATTTTATATACATTTGCTAGTATGTTTTAGTTTGTACATAAAATAATGAGGGCTTCATGCATTCCTGTTTTTAAATATTAATTAGTGTCCATCCATCTGTTTGCTTC
The DNA here is from genome assembly GCF_019320065.1 of Cervus canadensis. NCBI lineage: Eukaryota > Metazoa > Chordata > Mammalia > Artiodactyla > Cervidae > Cervus > Cervus canadensis. Next base: position 29,750,431 of record NC_057394.1, read on the forward strand.
TTCTGAAGCAACTGTTGGTAGATTGACCCAGGCTGTGAAAAGAGTGACTAAAAGAACAAAGAATGAAAGGCAGTGCTAGGATTTAAGTCACTTGTGACTAAATTAGGAAAGGACATCTGCTAAACCAAAGTGCACATCAATTGCAAAGGTAGCTTTTTCAGACATTCCCTAGATAAGGTTATTCTCTCCAGGTTTCACAACAGCCAGTGCCTACAAAAAAGGCATTTAGTATTAATTTAGAAGGATTTGATATTTATATTTACAACTGAATTACAATCATGAAGAAAAAGTCAATACTTCTAGATTTTTACAAGCTTCAAATTATTTGATTTTTACTAAGGCAAGTACATATACCTTTTTGAAGAAAATATGTAAACATTCAAATTAAGAAAAAAATTAACACTCAGATAATAATTTTGTAGAGATTTCCTTGTAGAAATTATTCAGATATAACAACTTCACACCAAAGAAAAAGAAAAAGAACTGGAAGCATTTTTTAGTCAGTAGTTCTAACTTGTAGAGTTTTCTGTTTTCTGATGCTTTCAAGATACACCAATTAGATTGGGGGAAAAAAAAAAAAAAGATTTACCTTGTTGCAAAAGTCTATATTCATGTGCCAGCATTCCATTTCCTTATCTTCTTTTGAAAGCAAGTTTAAGCATTTGCTCTATTAATTTCTCCAAAATAGAGATTTACTTTGTAATCAATATTTTGATTTACTGTATTCAATCTTCTTATTTAAACAGAAATTACTAGTGGCTATTATTAGATTAATTTTAAAATGCTGATAATATATATTTCTATACATTTTTTTCATGATGAAGATTTTTTTATTTCACAAAGGTGGTTTATCAAAATGCTCAAGAGGGAGCCTGCCACTATTGAAAAAATTAATAAATAGCAGTCTCAAACATTAAGAATTTCTTGTTCTTATTGAGGAAGGAAAAGAAATTCACAGATTCATTAGTCATTACAGTTGAAGATAAATGAAATGTGAATTACTATAAGTGGTATAATACATTGAGTGATGGTATTTTAGACTGGCATTATTTAAGTGTCATTTTTGGAAGAAAGAGAATATTAAATTTATGTTGCAATGAACAGACAAGAAACATATGAGATAAATTCAAACTATATAAAGTAGTTGTGAGAATTGCATGAGAATTATACTATTCATCTCAATGCAGTTTTGAGATGAGCTTGAACTAAGTAGAATATTTATTTTGGGAGACCGTACATGAATTGAAAGGTTATTCATCCAAGGATTAATCTTGTATGTTATAGTCAACATTTAGTGATCTAAGGAAAAGCATATTACTTATGTGTCCCTCAGTTTTCTTACATGCCTTATAAATTTTATAAACCATAATCATCCCATGTGTAATATGTGAGAATCATAGAATCATATTTAATATCATTTTAAAATAAATGGTGAACATGAAGAGAAGATTTACTGAGGGAAATATTATACCTTGTTAAATTTTCAGAACAAGAAGTTTTAGACAACTATGTTACCATGGTGTCTACTTAATGTATTCAACATTTTATAAAGAAGAAAATTTGAGAAAGTGAAGAGAATAAACACATACAAACACACATAACTCACAGCTTTCATCAGTTGCATAAGGGAGGGACAAAATTCCTTAAAAACATGAAGAAATCTTGAACTCCTCCAGGGGAAAAAAAAAACATAAGAAAAAATATTTTTAAGAAGTTTAAGCAAGAGAGAAGACAGGTATTGCTGCTCTGGTTGTTTCATCATCAAAAATCATTATAGGAGGTGACATGAAGGAATAAGATAAGAAAATGTTTACAGGTAAATGAATTCAGGTAACATGCCAATTCCTAATAATGGGGACATATTATGATTGAAATATGAATGTACCTGAGAGATGTGTTTATTCCTAACAATAAATATGGGGTTTAATGTGATCTTCCAAATAGAGAGGGATTCTTCATTTTATTAAATATACTTTGGTGGTTTAGTCACTAAGTCGTGTCCGACTCTGGCACCCGCATAAACTGTAACTTGCCAGGCTCCTCTGTCCATGGGTTTCTCCAGGCAAGAATACTGGAGTGGGTTGCCATTTCTTTCTCCAGGGGATCTTCCTGACCCAGGAATCAAATCCAGTTCTCCCGCATTGCAGGCAGATTCCTTAATGACTGATCTATGAGGAAAGATAAATACTTTATGGTATCCTAAGTAATAACATGAAGCAGAAAAATTTGACCCATTTAATCACAGGAAAAATCTTCTATAATAATAGCTACTATTCACTGATAACCTACTGTGTTTCAAGTAATATGTCTTATGCATTCTTTATCTAAATAATGCCTTCACAATTAAGGTGTCACAGAAAGTTCCAGATATTCTATGTTAATGATACTTTCAGCTGTTGAGGTGTCAGGTAGGAATCTGAAGGAGCCTGAGCAGAGTTCCCTGTTTGACTCATTGGGACATAAACATATCATCTTCTCTGTGTGCAGTAAAGTGAAAGTTAGAAAGCAATGGTATAATTCTCACAATGGTCGTATTAAATATTTATTGTAATCATCCTTGCTTTACATAAATTTGAGCTGAAATAAGTTTACTAATTCTATTTAAAGAAGTCAAATAACATTCTCTAGATCCCATGGCTAGAGAATCTTGTGCATTCTAAATATGTCTGATTCAATCTTGAGCTTTCAAGGACTGAATGCACTTTACACATACACATGTTAGAACCTCTCCATACACATCTCTCTACTTCCAACTCATCTGTGTACTCTCTTTCCTCTCTTCTGCCCCTTCTTGGGTGAAGATATTTATGCATTTTTTAATTCCACCTGCACTGTTTTACTTTCAAATCTTAATTTACATATGAAATATAGCAGAAAGAGTGTAGACTTTGGAATCAGAGAAACCTGGGTTGTAGCCCAAATTTTAAATGGGCTACAAAAATAGACTACAGTAATATTTCATGTGGGTTAAATTAGTTAACTGCAAACTCGAATTCCAGTTTAGCTTGATGAATGTAAATGTATATGGGAAAGCCACCTAAATCAATGGAATATGTGGAATCTCTCATTAAGCTGGTTTATGGTGGGTGATCCAGTTTCAATAGTTTATGTCAATGAAGGTGGCCCAGAGTAGAGTTAGCAGACAAAAGCCCCTGCTAATATCTTCAGTTGCTATCCAGTGTCCTTGATCATTTCAAGGACTGGTTGACCATCCGCTCTTTAACGACTGTGATCTACAAAAAAAAAAAAAATCTAAAAATGATGTTTTGATTTAGGTTTCATGAACAAGTAATGACTTTCCCTCATATATGTCCTCCCAGCAATTAGCTCCAGCCAGTGTACACTATGTATTATTCTATAATATGAAAGAACATGTTTCATAGTTACTGAATTTCTCTAGACATTCAGTTGAGAAGACAGTGTACTGTGATATCTGGGAAGGGTGTAGAAGTAAAAATATATATTATTAACATCTAGATGGAGCACAGAAGAGTTTCTGGTGGGTCAGCGTTTCTCTAAATTACGGCAAAGCAAAAGCAGTGTCTTGTTGGGTAAGCATGGTCTACAGCTAAATGTGCAACTAGCGGGATACAGTTGTGTCCATTTTGTCTCAGTCACAAGTCTCCTCAAGGGCAAAACTTTCTCCAGTGCTGGACTCCACCATAGTACAGTGAATTCTGTGCTAAATTCCTGCTGGTTGAGGTTTCTTCAGTGCTGGACTGCAGTAGGATATGGCTGCTTCCAGTCCCAGCTGTTGACAAAAGATAGTTTTTGCCAGCTCATAGTTCCAGAACCACTTGATTTTCTGCGCTGCCCCCCAACACCTCCTCTAATGGCTCCACAGAAGGTTGCCACAAGTGAGGCTCCTCACCGGGCCCTCCCTTAGGTGACTGTTGTGCATCCTGAGGTGACCATCCTCAACACCATGGAGAAGCTATTTTCAGAAGCAATTTAGTGCCACTTTTCACCATATAGTGAGCCATAAACGTGTCCTCACCTTCCCCATCCCACGCCATCTGTGGTCAGGGGAGGAAGAAAGGCTCCTCAGACAGCAGTCACAGCTCTGCGGGCAATAGATGTGATAACATACATATACCTGGCTGCATGCACACACAGGATTCCTAGTACATTATCTCACACAGACTGAAATATGTATATTCACTTCTCTTTCTTCTTGCCTTGTCACATGATGACTTAACAAGTTATGGAGTCTAGAGAACTAGAGATTGAGAGGCCAGTAAGAATCTTTATTCTTTCTTCATTCCTCATTCAATTTGGGTCCTTTCTTACTCCCTTCATATTTATAAATGTTCTTGAATAATTTCTACTTCTTTGTTCAGGAACTCATAATTTCTATCATGGTTAATTAATATTTTTCTCAGATTATTTTCTATCTTGACTTAATCCCCTTAAAGCCATTTTTCATTTAGCTACTAGGGTGATTTTTATTAAAATTCAGATATGATCATGGTGTCCCTTTGTTGGAAATAGTCCAATGTTAAAATACTTTGGGGATAATAATCAAGCTCATTACTGAGAAGTTAAGAATGTTTCTTTTCTAGGCTCCACTACTTTTCAGTCACTTATCATTTCATCTCCTAAACTCTGTGTGCTATTCATAAACAGTACTGTACTCTAAACAATATTTAAATTTAATCAGAGGTACAAACTACTATATATAAAATACATTGGCTATCAGTATGTATTGTATATTATAGTGAAATATAATAACAATTATTATTTTATTTAAAATCACCATTATTTTGTGATGATTTTAAATGGGGGATAGCCTATAAAAATGTTGAGTCACTATGTTGGACACCTGAAACATGTATTTGATTTGTAAATCAAATACACTTCTATAAAAAAAAAAGTTTACAAGAGAAAGTTAAACTTTAGTAATTCTGAACTGCTTGCATAATTCATATTATTTTACTTTTATCACCTAGCATTATGAATGGTCAATGAATGATTGTTAGACAAGCAAGTATATGTATGAATAAAGCGGGTTAGAGAAGAATGAATGGAGGAACAAACAAACCAGCAGTTTCTTTTCATTCAGTTGTGTGAAGAACACTCACTCATACTTGATATTTGGAGATGACTAATTTCATACATTATTGCAGAGTAAAATATGCATCATAGATTTATTCAGTACAGTATGTGATGCTCATGTAAATATAATTTTACATAAGTTTGGTATAAAATATGCATATGTAAAAATTCAAAATCACTCATTAAGGTAGCAGTACAATGAGAATGCTTTAAATGCTTAAAAAAAGAAAAAAACAAAAGAAAAATTAACAGTTCAGTAAGAAAACAATTAACCAGCTAAGGACAGAGAGCTTGATAAATCTAGGAGAGGTAGAACTACTCCATATAGGTTGCTATATGGAGAAATGGAAATAAAATATGTAAAGACAGTTGATTTAATAATGTGGAAAGCTAGAGAACATTATAGAAAGCTGGGGAATGGACAGAAATATCACTCTCTTGCAGAGAATTTAAAATAGGTGATTTTTTTTAAGAAGTGAAGGAAACAAGAATAAAAATATACTGGAACCTCTTAATTATAAATCAGCAAGAAGGTCATTTTGGAGCTTCCCAGGTGGCTCACTGGTAAAAGAATTTGCCTGCCAATGCAGGCGCCACAGGAGCCGTGGATTTAATCTGTGGGTTGGGAAGATACACTGAAAAAGGAAATGACAACCAATTCCAGTATTCTTGCCTGAATAATCCCATGGATAGAGGAGCTTGGAGGGCTACAGTCCATGGGGTCACAAAGAGTTGGAAACAACTGAGTGATTGAGCATACATGCATGCAAGAAGGCATGTTAGTTAAGATGAATATGACTAGACTCTCAGGGCCAAGAATTCTCATTCAGGAATCTGGTAGGGTCAGACTCCTACCAGGTGCTGTAATTGGAATGTTTCTGTTCCCCCCAAATCCATGTTAATCCTAAACCCAATGGGATGGTATCAAGAGGTCGGGCCTTTGGAAGGTGATAGGTCATGAGAGTGGATCTCTTTTAAGAGTGAGGTTAGTGCCCTTATAAAGAGATCACAGAGAACTCACTCATCTCTTCCTCACTTGTGAAGATATTGTGAAAATAGAGCAGTCTATGAACTAGGAATCACAGCAGTAAATCTGCCAGTGCCTTGATCTTGGACTTCCAGGCTCTGGAACTGTGAGAAATAAACTTCTGTTATTTACTGCCTATCCAGTCTGCTGTGTTTGTTATACCAACCTGAACAGACTAACATACCAGTTTAGACTTTTCTGAGGTTATTTGGATTTGTTATGAAGAAAATAAAAATCATGGAGTCAATGCTATTTAATATACTGAGCTTGCAGTTTGAGCCTCATCCCTGAAAGATGTCTTGTGAAATAATGTAGAACATCAAAAAGTTTTAAAAACATATTTTGCCTATACTGGAATCATGCTAACTGATCTTCCTAGTAGGAACTACATCTTATGTTCCATCCTGTTAACATTTAGTCTTCACATGTGGAAGAGAAGACTACTTTTGATGGATATGATTCCATTTTCTTGAAAGCTTTTTAGAGCAAAGAGAGAAAATAATTTCTAGAAAGAGAAGAAGTCATCTAGCAATACTCACAGAAGTTTTAGAAGTCCATTAACAGAATGTTTTCTCACCTAGCCCATTTGCTTAAAAGCTTCAACTAACATTACCACATAGAGATTTTCTGCCTTGATTCTGACCTGGTTTTCTCCCAGGGAGTGGAGCAAGGGAAGAGAGACAAGGGAGATTGGCTCTTTGAGATACCATTAAAGATTAGTTGCTTATTTTTCAGTCTGCTCAAATTTAGATACCCAGACCACCTATATAAATACCACAGATGATGCTTTTTAGAAGTGCAGTCTGCAGGCAACCAGTAAAGAATCCACCTGCAATGCTGAAGACTCGGGTTGGATCCCTGGGTCGGGAAGATCCCCTGGAGAAGGGAATGGCTACCCTCTCCAGGATTCTTGCCTGAGGAGCCTGGTGGGCTACAGTCCTTGGGGTCGCAAAAAGTTGGCACAACTCAGCAACTAACAGACTGCAGGCAATACTCAGACTTATTAAAACAGGTCTTGAAAGATGTCTTAAAATACTCTGAGACAATTTTTATGCTCAGCAAGCACTCTGACCACTACTCTAGGGTCTGTTCTACAAGTGTGTTGGGAAACTTAATGCCAAACTAAGGTGGAATACAGAAAAAAAAAAAAAAAAAAAAGGAATAGCGTAGGATATAAAATAGAGCACAATAGTATGATTATTTTGTTCAATGAAATGTTAGCACAAGTGATATGTGTCACTTCCACTGGAGTTTTTCAAAGCCTAAGAATAGTTTATAATATTCTCTTTCTTCTGCCAAGGTGATCTTAGAAGCAAATGTTAAGACGAAGCTACTATCAGCTAAAATGCAAGAATAACCACAATAAGCTAAAAATTCTACCAACACTATATATTCCTAGTGTGAGAAATAAGCTTTTGCAGTGCTAATCCATGAGATTTTAAGCTTGTTACTACAGAATACCCTGGGATGTACTACGGCCAATTACCATTGCACTCACATAGGACTGAGATATGTTTTTAATACCAACAACCCATCTTTTCTTCTATTTCATATTAATTTAGCTTCAGGGGGAAATCTACTGCTTTCTGTTTGTTGCTCTTTGAGTCTTTTTCTTCCCTATGGGCTTCTCTTTCCCTCTTTTATTAGTTTGTTTTTATTCTTATCTTAACTTTTGTGACTTTAGTTCAGTTCAGTCGCTCAGTCGTGTCCGACTCTTTGCGACCCCATGAATCGCAGCACACCAGGCCTCCCTGTCCATCACCAACTCCCGGAGTCCACCCAAACCCATGTCCATTTAGTCGGTTATGCCATCCAACCATCTCATCCTCTGTCGTCCCCTTCTCCTCCTACCCCCAATCCCTCCCAGCAGCAGGATCTTTTCCAATGAGTCAACTCTTCGCATGAGGTGGCCAAAGTATTGAGTTTCAGCTTCAGCATCAGTCCTTCCAGTGAACACCCAGGACTGATCTCCTTTAGGATGGACTGGTTGGATCTCCTTGCAGTCCAAGGGACTCTCAAGAGTCTTCTACAACACCACAGTTCAAAAGCGTCAATTCTTTGGCACTCAACTATCTTCACAGTCCAACTCTCACATCCATACATGACCACTGGAAAAACCATAGCCTTGACTAGACGGACCTATGTTGACAAAGTAATGTCTCTGCTTCTTAATATGCTGTCTAGGTTGGTCATAACCTTACTTCCAAGGAGTAAGCGTCTTTTAATTTCATGGCTGCAATCACCATCTGCAGTGATTTTGGAGCCCAGAAAAATTAAGTCAGCCACTGTTTCCCCATCTATTTGCCATGACGTAATGGGACCGGATGCCATGATCTCAGTTTTCTGGATGTTGAGGTTTAAGCCAACTTTTTCACTCTCCTCTTTCACTTTCATCAAGACGCTCTTTAGTTGTTCTTCACTTTCTGCCATAAAGGTTGTGTCATCTGCATATCTGAGGTTATTGATATTTCTCCTGGCAATCTTGATTCCAGCTTGTGCTTCTTCCAGCCCAGTGTTTCTCATGATGTACTCTGCATATAAGTTAAATAAGAAGGGTGACAATATACAGCCTTGACATACTCCTTTTCCTATTTGGAACCAGTCTGTTGTTCCATGTCCAGTTCTAACTGTTGCTTCCTGACCTGCATACAGGTTTCTCAAGAGGCAGGTCAGGTGGTCTTGTATTCCCATCTCTTTCAGAATTTTCCACAGTTTTTCAAAACTTTTTCTCAAATGACTGGGTATGCAAATGACAAATAACTCTACAATGTGTGTGTCATTAGACTGCTTTAGTATTTTTACTATTGAATTGAATGTTTAAAATTGGCTTTTTGAATGGGATGAGTGTTATCTAAGTTAAGTTTGCTATTGAATCAAAGTCCATAGTGGGGATTTTGAAAAGTCCTCTTATGTGTCCTACATGTTAAACTGGCATCTTTGAAGTTGAATACATTTTTCATAGACTGTTGTTGTTGATATGTTTTTAAATGATTAGAAATGTATTTTATCTTGTGAACATCTACAAATTTCTTTTGCTTCCTCACATTTTCTGTTTAATATTAATTCCTCCTTTTAAAATTTAAGTTGTAGGACAGATTAATTGATGTACACAAGCTTTATCTTGAATTTTAATATTTGCTAATATATATCTGTAGCTGTGCATGTGTCTGTAAGGATCTTTGATCCAAGTGTGTGATCTTACACGGAAGTGTGTCATCTTACACCATTAAATATTCTAATGGTATTTGTGGTTCTCTCTGTCCTGAGAATGAAAAAAAATATATATATATAACATCATTCAGAGTACATTGAGTTTATTAACTTTCTTGTAATAGATGCACCTGTTCATTTTTAAGGAACCACTGCTTTCCATTTCTCTCTCCCACCATATCATGTCATCCATAGTAATCTGTAATGAATGTGCAGTGGAGACAGCTACAGAATAAAGATGGAGGTGAAGTGATTCTAGCTATTTTAGAAAGAAACTCAGGGCTAAAAGTGTGAAAGTAGAGTAATAGTGAAGTGGTAACCTCCTCTGACACTTCTCAGAAGATATACAATTCATACATAGGGCCTATTGTATGTGAATACTTGTTATATTTACCTTAGAGATAAAGGGAAAGCAATCACACATATGAAAAATTTTCTAGAGAACCTTTTCAATGTAATTATGATTAATGCTTCATAGGCAATAAGACAAACTATAGTACAAATACTAAATATGTTTTGATTTAACATTAAAAACATTATTCAATAATACATTTTGTGTCCGATGATATGGACATGACTAAAATCTAGCAAGGATTTTAAAATGTTGGAAAAATGCTTGTTTCCTGTATGTATGGTCTTTTGTGGCCCTATTCAGTTATAATTACTGCCCACCTAAGAATAAACAACTGAAGTCACTGCCATTTTATCTGTCACTGGCCAAATATGTCCAGTGGGAAAAATCTCAGATTATAAATGTTTTGTGGTATAGAGTAGGTGGCCAGCTGATGATTCAAGCACTTCCTCTTTGCCTTCCAAGTTTGTGACATCAGATGAATAGATCTTTTTGTTTTTTTAATAAAGGATATTATTTTTAAAGTACCTGGTTATGAGTTAAAGTACCTGGTTAAAGTACCTGGTTCAATTCTGTAAAATCAATAGTCAAATGTAGAGAGGTAAGTGGGTTATATTGAGAAACAATTGTTTAAATTCCTTAAGAAGTTTAAAGTATACTTGAAATATAGTTGAAATAAGCTCAAGTGATTAGATGATAATCTACTGTCTTTCCCATCGTGGCCCAGTGTTTTACCAGAGAATTTGCTGAGGTCTAAGAAAGGTAGAAATTTCTCAGTGTTTCTTGTCATACTCCAAATTTCCTATAATTATTTGAATTTTATACACCTGTTGTTGTTCATTGATATTTAATTGAAAGTTGAAGTGTATTAATCAGGTAACATTATCTTATATTACCTGTGATCATAACCACTCACCATACTTTCACTGGAAGGATAAATGGTTGAGGTGGTATTAACAACCATCTATTTAAAAAAACATAATTAAAATCACAGGATATATAATTTTTTATAATTATATAAAAAGATAATTGAAATCACTCATTCAGTTAAAAGGTGCAGTGTGTAAGAAGTAGGTCTTGTTCAGAGTTTTCCAGAGAAATATAACCAATAGAATAAAACCACTGAGGCATAATTGACTCTTACTTGGGGGAGAGTCAACTGACTTTTCTAGTGTGGCCTTTACCTGATTGGATGAAGCCCATTCACATTAAAGAGAGCAATCTGTTTTACTCAGTCTACCTAATTAAACATTAATCACATCCCAAAACACAATCACAGAAACACCAAAATGATATTTGACCAAATATTTGGACAACCCATGGTCTAGTGAAGTTTCTACATTAAGTTAACTATCATCCAGTGTAATCACTTTTTTTAATCAATAATTCCTATTTGTTATTTGGAAAATATGCTTGATTCTCTCTTTTATCTGTAAGTCAAGTTATGTGCCAAATACCACTTGCTTTCCATTCCTTAAAAGTGGTAATGCAGAATTAAAGTGCTGGTTTCATAATACACATTGAGTTCCTTGTAAGAAATAAACAAATGATCGACATGTTAACATTACCAATATGTTATAATATTTTAATATATTCAGTGGAGACCATATCATCCACTATATGACATAAATAATGAACACTATCTAAGGAAAAGAAGAAAAATAATCTGTAAAATCTTTTGAATAATTCATGAATAGATGTGTACATACCTTGTGTTCTATAAGCTAAAGTAGGTACAATATTATGGAATATGATAAAGGGTGAAAACTGATACAACCTAGTTAGATTTTATTTCAAAGTGTGTACAGTAAGGGTAGTTCTGAAGTATTTTTCAGTATATTTTATCAATTGATATCAGATTAAAAACTGTTAAATTTACTCTCTAATCCAGGAACTTTGAAACCATGTTCAAATAAATTTGATTTGAGGATGTTCATTTGTAAAATTTTTAGGAGAAAATACATGATCTCTAACAAAACATCTTGTTTTATGATTCTGTATTCTATATGATAGGTAGCAAATCTGTAGCCTGTGTATTTAAAAAATTAGAAATGCATCATTTACAAAACATAAAGTTTTACATAAAAATTAAATGTAATTTTCTCAAAGAAATAAAATCTAACAACTTCTCCCTAAATTTGCATATGGTATCTGTTTATATTATGGGTACAATCTTTCCATTTTCTTTCTCATTCACTATTTGAACAAATTTTTATTGAGTATGATGCACTCATCATTCCTACATTGTCCAATTCTTTGCCTTCTCCATCTTTGGTAGACAATTTTATTTGCAATTCACGTTCTAAAACAAACAAGCAAACAAAAAACTGATTTTTGTTTTGTCTAACTAAATTGATGAATTAGTCTACAAAGTCATATGTAGTAGTAAAAGATTATTCAGTACTGGGATGTTACCAAGTAGTAAAATTTCCTTCAAGAAATGTGACTGGTTCCTTTGTCCTTCTTTCAGTCGCTATCCAGATTGACACCATATGACTCAGTTTTACTTGGAGGGAATAGAAGGAAAAAGTCTCAATTTGCTCATAGTGAATATGAGTACTGATGCTACTGTTTACTGAATAAATTAGTTACCATTATCTTTTGTGTTAGTGTCACCAGAATAAAGAGGAACAGGTTAATAAAATAGTATTTTACACCAAGGAACTTCTTACCAAATACATCAATACAAGGAAAGATATTCACAAATGAGTCTGAATACTTGGTTTATCTTTAGAGGAATGACATAAATTTGATGCCATCAGTTATGAGTACATAAAACTGTGAAAATATATTACTTTTAAAAAATGTAATCATTTAGACAGCACTTGTCTTGCTACTATACCTCTTACCAAGAGGTGGCAGTACCATAGTTTCAACATTCATCAGTTGATGGGAAATACTTAATACTGACTCAGGGCATCTTTTTTTTTCTTCTGAAATTAGTAATACAAGTCAGTATTTAAGTTCATTCTCATAGAAATAAACTGTGTGATCATTACAGCACGTTTTTTGTAGACCATTATTAATCTTCTTTTTAGATACTGTCTAGAACTTTCTTTTTATTACAGGCAATGTTCTCTAATGATTGCCAGCACATACAAACCTGGCTGCCTTACCACCATATTCAGTTCTTAGTGTGCTTAAGAAACAGTAAGTATGAAGGTAACTTGAGTAAAAATACAATTTATTGTATTTACTGATACATGGGGGTGGCCCAAAATATATGTTACAGTGTTTATGTGAAACAAAGGAGTTTTGAATTAAGTGATATAAAACCTTGCTTCTCACAGTGTGGTCCACATTAGTCCCCTAAGAGCTCATTATAAATGTAGAATTTCAGTACCCACTCATTCTTAATCTGAATGTGCATTTTATCAGGATCCCCAAATGATTTGAATCCTAGTAAATGATGAGAAGTACTCATTTGAATTAATGTTTACAAAAATCACTGATAATCATAACTGACCTTAGAACAGTGCTTTATAAGTCTTGTTCCACCAAATCCTCTAAGTGTGAAGTAGTACTTCTCTGGTGACCATGAGAAGTGTCCAAGAGTAGGATAGTTAGACTTACATCTGTTTATTATTATCATAATCAGAATGCTTAACATGAAATCTGCTGTCTTTACAAATGTTTAGTCCACAATACAGTGTTGTGGACTACTGGTATAATGTTGTAAAATAGATGAAATTTTTTTCATCTCTAGAATTTAATCATCTGAAACTTTCTGCATATTGATTAGTAACTTCTTGTTTCTTCCTTTCTCCAACCCCCAGCAATCACTATAACATTGTTTGATTCTTTAATTTGACTATTTGAGATACCTCATATATGTGGAATCGTGCAGTTTTTGTCTTACTGTGTGTAGTTTATTTCACTGACAATAGTATCTTCAAATTTCATACACGTTATGTGTCACAGAAGGTCATTTGTTTCTAAACCCAAGTAATATTTCATTGTGTGTGTGTGTGTGTGTGTGTGTGTGTGTGTGTGTGAATATTTATATTATATTTTCATTATCCATTCATCTACTGGTGGGCACTGAAGTTTCTTTCTTACCTTGAAAATTGTTAACAGGACTGCACTGAACATGAGAGTGCTAATATCTCTTTGAGAACCTGATTTAAATTACCCAGATGTGTAATTACTGGATTACATAGTAGTAATTCAACAGACTGGTTCCAAATAGGAAAAAGGAATATGACAAGGCTGTATATTGTCACCCTGCTTATTAACTTATATGCAGAGTACATCATGAGAAACGCTGGGCTGGAAGAAGCACAAGCTGGAATCAAGATTGCTGGGAGAAATATCAATAACCTCAGATATGCAGATGACACCACCCTCTTGGCAGAAAGTCAAGAGGAACTAAAAAGCCTCTTGATGAAAGTGAAAGAGGAGAATGAAAAAGTTGGCTTAAAGCTCAACATTCAGGAAACTAAGATCATGGCATCTGGTCCCATCACTTCATGGGAAATAGATGGGGAAACAGTGAAAGCAATGTCAGACTTTACTTTTTTGGGCTCCAGAATTACTGCAGATGGTGTTTGCAGCCATGAAATTAACAGATGATTACTCCTTGGAAGGAAAGTTATGACCAACCTAGATAGCATATTAAAAAGCAGAGACATTACTTTGTCAACATAGGTCCATCTAGTCAAGGCTATGGTTTTTCTGGTGGTCATGTATGGATGTGAGAGTTGGACTGTGAAGAAAGCTGAGCACTGAAAAATTGATGCTTTTGAACTGTGGTGTTGGAGAAGACTCTTGAGAGTCCCTTGGACTGCAAGGAGATCCAACCAGTCCATCCTAAAGGAGATCAGTCCTGGGTGTTCACTGGAAGGACTGATGCTGAAGCTGAAACTCAATACTTTGGCCACCTCATGCGAAGAGTTGACTCATTGGAAAAGACCCTGATGCTGGGAGGGATTGGGGCAGGAGGAGAAGGGGACGACAGAGGATGAGATGGCTGGATGGCATCACCGACTCGATGGACATGAGTTTGAGTAAACTCTGGGAGTTTGTGACGGACAGGGAGGCCTGGCATGCTGCGATTCATGGGGTCACAGAGAGTCAGACACGAATGAGTGACTGAACTGAACTAAATTCTATTTTTAACTTTTTCATAATATTTTTAATGTTTTCTGTAGAAGCTCTATCATGTTGCATTCACACCAATGCACACCAATGTGTGCATGTGGTAGTTTTCCCAACATATTTGTTGAAGAGTAACTTTGATCCATTAAATTGTAATGTCTTTGTTGATACTTTTCATTAAGTTGAGGAAATTTTTCTCTATTGCTGTTTTACTGAAAGTTTTCATCACTAATGAGTATTGGATTTTGTCAAACGCTGATCTTTATCTTCTGATATTATCATATGATTTTTCTTTCCAGTGGGTTGATATGATGCATTATATACCTTGGATAAATCCAACAATGTCTTATTGTATAATTATTTTTATACACTGCTGGCTTTGTTTTCTTCTAGTTTTATAGTTTCAGGTCTACATTTAAGACTTTAATCAGTTTTAAATTTTTTGGGGTGTTTCTGTTTGTCATTAGAGAATGGGCCAGTTCCAATGTTTCATGTATCTATTCTTATGCTGGTACAGTACCATTTTGATTACTATAGCTTTGTATTACATTTTGAGACCAGATAGCGTGATGTCTGCAGCATTGAATCTATAGATTTCTTTGGGCAGTATTGATATTTTAGCAATACTGTCTTCCAGGCTGTGAATGTAAATATGTTTCCATTTTTGTGTGTCTTGACTAATTTATTTTATCAATATTTTATAACTTTTGGTATGAAAGTTGTTTTCTTTGTTAGTTAAGTTTATTTCTCATCTGATTTTGGGCAATTGAGTTGTCTATTATGTGGTAAAATGCAAAATCATCACCAACAGTGAACATTATTTAAATTTCTTGAGAATTCTTAGGAAAAATCACTGCATTCAAAACATCTCTAAAGTATTTTAAAGCAGCCACTGTTTAATTTATTTTTTGAAATATATCACATTTTTGGCCTGATCACTGCTGCCTTAATGATGGGAGCTGCATTGTAAATATATGTCTTTATACTTTATACATTGAAGTAATAATTGGCTCTGTATCAAAGTTAAAAGAGAAGGGCTTTTGCCAAAGCAAAGAAAACACCTTTATGTTCATATCTTTCACATCACTTATTATTAAGAAAAACTATCCTTGACTACGGTGGAAGCCAGAATTACATGTGACAGGGATCACAGTAATCACACAGTAATCACACCTCTATTTCTCCTCCACTTTTCCTCTTAGTCTGGTGGTGGTGGTGGTGGTTTTGTTCCTATCTTGCATATAATATGACATCTATGAGTGTTAGGTCTTGTGTCTGACTCTTGTGACTCCATGGACTATAGTACATCAGACTTCTTTGTGCATGGGATGTTCCAGGCAAGAATACTGGAGTGGGTTGCCATTTCCTTCTCCAGGGGATCTTCCTAACCCAGAGATAGCACTCACATCTCCTGCATTGGCAAGCAAATTCTGTACCAGTGAGCCATCAGAGAAGCACTCCTCTTAGTGTAGTATCTGTTAATCTAATTAAAGTGGTAACATGATAAAATGGTACCTTATGTTTCTCTTTAAGCTCTCCACTGCGAGAGCTTGAGCGTATTATATGAAGCAGATGATTAGTATATATACTTCCTTTGCTCTTGTTACAACTTCAACTTCGTCTGTTTGTATCAATTAACATTCATGACATATATAATTTTGTACTGATGGTAAAGGGATTTTAAGTTATGAAATATAATGTATGGGGGGAGAATAGGCAAGAAGGTTGCATATAATATGACATCTATAAGTGTTAGGTCTTACAATTTAATTTACTTTCCTAATTAGTAGATGGAGAAGTTTTGGAATTTTCTAAAATAGATGAAAGGAGGACTTTGGGATATAAAACTTTGATTCAGGCATTACTAATTCACAGTTTATATTTTAAAAAGAAAATCCTTCTCTCTTGCGAAAACAGTCCGGCAATTACTACTTCACATGATGAGAATATCCAGGAGTAAGATGTCTGTTTTTAGGTGAATGTCACAACTTCATTGGAAAAGAGCATGGAAACCCACTCTTGTATTCTTGCCTGGAGAATCTCATGGACAGAGGAGCCTGGCAAGCTACAGTCCATGGGGTCACAAAGAGTTGGACATGACCAGAGTGACTTAGCAGGCAGCCAGGAAGCATCTTCATATTGTGGAAGATGACTTTGGTGTTCATCAGCAGTTTGGCAGGCACTGTGCAAAGCTAGTGGAGGTGATGGAATTCCAGTTGAGCTATTTCAAATCCTAAAAGATAATGCTGTGAAAGTGCTGCACTCAACATATCAGCAAATTTGGAAAACACAGCGGTAGCCACAGGACTGGAAAAGGTCAGTTTTCACTCCAATCCCTAAGAATGGAAATGCCAAAGAATGCTCAAACTTCCGCACAATTGCACTCATGTCATATGCTAGCAAAGTAATGTTCAAAATCCTCCAAGCCAGGCTTCAACAGTACGTGAACCGTGAGCTTCCAGATGTTCAAGCTGGTTTAGAAAATGCAGAGGAAACAGAGATCAAATTTGCCAACATCCATTGGATCATTGAAAAACCAAGAGAGCTCCCGAAAAACATCTTTCTGCTTTATTGGCTATGCCAAAGCCTTTGACTGTGTGGATCACAATAAACTGTGAAAAATTCTGAAGGAGATGAGAATACCAGACCACCTAACCTGGCTCTGGAGAAATCTGTATGCAGGACTACTGCTGCTGCTGCTGCTGCTAAGTCGCTTCAGCCGTGTCCAACTCTCTGCAACCCCATAGACGGCAGCCCGCCAGGCTCCCTTGTCCCTGTGTTTCTCCAGACAAGAACACTGGAGTGGGTTGCCATTTCCTTCTCCAGTGTGTGAAAGTGAAAGGTATAAATGATGTCGCTCAGTCGTGTCCGACTCTTAGCGACCCCACGGACTGCAGCCTACCAGGCTCCTCCATCCATGGGATTTTCCAGGCAAGAGTACCAGAGTGGGTAGCCATTGCCTTCCCCATGTATGCAGGTCAGGAAGCCACAGTTAGAACTGGACATAGAACAACAGACTGCTGCCAAATAGGAAAAGGAGTACATCAAGACTATATTGTCACCCTGCTTATTTAACTTATATGCATAGTACATCATGAGAAACACTGGACTGCATGAAGCACAAGCTGGAATCAAGATTGCTGGGAGAAATATCAATAACCTCAGATATGCAGATGATACCACCCTTATGGCAGAAAGTGAAGAAGAACTAAAGAGCCTCTTCATGAACAAGAAAGAGGAGAGTGAAAAAGTCAGCTTAAAACTCAACATTCAGAAAACAAAGATCATGGCATCCGGTCCCATCACTTCATGGCAAATAGATGGGGAAACAGTGGCTGATTTTATTTTCTTGGGTTCTAAGATCACTGCAGATGGTGACTGCAGCCATGAAATAAAAAGATGCTTAAAAAAAAAAAAAAAAAGATGCTTGCTTCTTGGAAGGAATGTTATGACCAACCTAGACAGCATATTAAAAAGCAGAGACATTACTTTGCCAACAAAGGTTCATCTAGTCAAGGCTATGGTTTTTCTAGTAGTCATGTATGGATGTGAGAGAGTTGGTCTATAAAGAAAGATGAGCACCAAAGAATCGATGCTTTTGAACTGTGGTGTTAGAGAAGACTCTTGAGAGTCCCTTGAACTGCAAAGGAGATCCAACCAGTCCATCCTAAAGGAAATCAGTCCTGAATGTTCTTTGGAAGGACTGATGTTGAAGCTGAACTGCCAATCCTTTGGCCACTTGATGCGAAGACTGACTCATTTGAAAAGACCCTGATGCTGGGAAAGATTGAAGGCAGGAGGAAAAGGGGTCGGCAGAGGATGAAATGGTTCAATGGCATCACCAACTCAATGGACATGAGTTTGAGTAAACTCCGGGAGTTGGTGATGGATAGTGAGGCCTGGCATGCTGTAGTCCATGGGGTCGCAAAGAGTCGGACATGACTGCAAGACTGAACTGAACTGAACTGCGCATGTGCAGAAAATGAGCAGTGACCTTGTAGAGCAACTTCTGTTAATGGACAGTTTTCTTTGGACAGATAAGGCATCCTTTTGGGAACTCCTTAATTATAAGTAGTGTGGAGGACAGAGGCTAGTGGTAAAGAACCCGCCTACCAATGCAGGAGATGTAAGGGATGTGGGTTCGATCCCTGGGTCAAGAAGATTCCCTGGAGAAGGAAATGGCAACCCACTCCAGTGTTATTGCCTGGAAAGTTCTGTGGACAGAGGAGCCTGGCTGGCTACAGTTCATGGGGTTCACAAAGAGTTGGAGATGACTGAGCACATTACAATTTTGATCTTCCCTGGTGGCTCAGACAGTAAAGCATCTGCCTACAATGCCAAAGACCCGGGTTTGATCCCTGGGTTGGGAAAATCTAGGGGAGAGCAACCCACTGTAGTAGTCTTACTGGAAAATCCCATGGATGGAGGAGCCTAGTAGGCTACAGTCCAGAGGGCCACAAAGAGTTGTACACAACTGAGTGACTTTACTTTAATAATAATAGATAGTGGGAAAGGGGTAAACATTAAATGAACTAGTTTCTATCAGGATGGTAGAAATTCTTTTAATATAATTTAATTTTAGAATAATATAAATCAAAAATTTCTGCCAACAGCATACAAGGATTCCAATTTCTCCACATCCTCACTAATGCTTGTTATTTTTTGTTTGTTTCTAGGATAATACTCATCCTATTACAATGTGAGATTGTAGTTTTGATTTGCTTTTTCCTGATGATTAGTGAAGTTCCCTTTACCTTTTACCTGCTGGCCATTTATATGTCTTTAGAGAAATGTCTGTTCAAGACTTTTACCTTTTTCTTACTTGGGTTATTTGGGTTTGTTTTTCTATTGAGTTCTAGAAGTTCATTATATTTTGGAAATTAAGCCCTTATCAGATACATGGTTTGTAAATATCTTCTTTCAGTCCACAGATTGCCTTTTCAATGGGTATAAAATTACAAGTATGAAAGAGCCCATTAGGTACTAGAGAAGGAAGGCAGACAGAGAAACTCCTATATCTTCTCTCTCAAAACAAAATGATGTGTCACAATTCTCCAAAAGTTTGCAAGAAACTTATATTTAAATGTAGGATCTATCATCTGACATGCCATGAGGCAATGTAGACCAGGATTTCATTGTCATTTTATATAACCTTAATTATAGCTATTAAAATCAGCAGGGGATGGCCCTCCCAACTCCTGCATCTCTCATGGAAAACACATGTGAAAGCTTCCAGATACCCTCCCACACCCGTTCCCATAGTTATCACTCAGCAGTACCATGCTATGGGTGAATGTATAATTGATGTCTGAAATGGGTTGGAATCTTGTGGCTACTCAGAATGGAAATTAATACTGCTTGTTACAATGAGGCAGACCTGAGGCTCACTGCCAGATTAGCAAGAACTAATCCTTGAAAAGTGTTGAAAACAATCAGGACACCATTTGGTCACCTGTCTTTGAAAGTATTATCTGGCATAGAGCATGCAGTATTATCCCAAATTCTTCCACATTAACACAAAATAAAGCAGATCATTTATTACCAGGTAGAGCATAACATTTTGGACAGCATATTTACTATCAGTTCCCATGAAATTTCTTCAGATCCCATTAATCAACATACAGAAAGCCTATACTCTTCCTTTTTCAGAAGTAGATCTATGTCGATTTGCTATCCTTATTGCTAAAATTGTCAAGAACTGTGAGATTTCTGTGACTATGCTCTGCTTAAAAGCTGGCAAGTAATTTGCCACAATTTTAGAGATGCTGACGGAATGCAGGAGACATGAGTCATAGACATAAAATGTTATGGCTAATGGCAGTGCATGGACATCAGAATGTTTCCTCAGTCCACTTTGCCACCAAGGCCAATGGGAACTATCCAGCTGGATCCAAATAGGTGCCTGAAAATGCAATGAGTTGTCTTTTATGGAAAGACATTCCAACCTCAGGAAACAGAAATTTTTTATGAAGGGACTTAAGCATGCCTGCTCCAAAGGAAGGCACTTTATCTATCTTCTTTGGCTGATTGTTAAACGGATACCTTTGAAAACATAGTCTAGAACAAAGGCAGCCAATGTCTTTGCAAAATGTCAGGAAATCTCAGGTATCCATAAAGAATCATCTCTCAGTGTTGGTTTCCCAGGGTAAAGAATCTGGCTGCCAATGGAGGAAAATTAGGAGATGTGAATTCGATCCCTGGGTTGGGGTTTGGAAGATGCCCTGGAGGAGGAAATGGCAACCCACTGCAGTGTTTTTGCAACTGAACAGGCACATTGTCTTCCTCAGCTTTACTTACTTTTCTTCTCTCTCTTTCTCCCTCTCTCTCTCCCTCTCTCTGTACTCCTTCTTTCCTCTCCCTTTCTTTTTCTGTCCCTTCCTTTCTTCCTTTTGCTTTCATCTTTCTTCTGTACTTGACTTTAATGGAGTTCACAGAGTTAAGACTAAAATAGAATTAAATATTTTCAGGTACAGTGATACATAAAGATTAAATAGTGCCGATGTCTTTGGATGTACAGTTAGTTTGATTTTCTCCTTTAGATTTTATTTACATTTGTCATATGTATGTTTCTATGTGAGTGTGTGTATGTTGGGGGGAAGCATTTAAAATGTTACAAGTTAGACTCTATTAAATTTGCCTTATGTAAGTGTATATATTTAGCTTCACAGATCATTTCTGTGGAAATTGTATTTGATAGGCCTAAGATGGTACCCAGAGTTTATATTTTTAAGATAGATAAAACTAAAATCTTAAGCAATTTGAGGAAAATGGACATAGAAAACAATTTTTAAAAGAGAAAGAAATGGACATGTTTCACTAAATGTGTTGTTTACAATGACAAAGTAACCTTAAATAGTCAAAACTTTCTTCCTTGTGTATTAATGAAGTAAACACATTTCTGCTTTATTTATAATTAATGTTTTCTTTAAATTTATAAATAATAAAGTTAATTACAGTTTTTATTATAGCATGTGAATGCAATTTTATATAGCAACTTTATGGAAATTAATTTAGTGCCACAAAAGAAACACATGTGTAACACATAACAAATGAGAAAGCAAGTAAAACAAAACAAATAGGCAATGCAAAATTTCATTTATTTCATAACATCTTACATAAGACTAAGAGAAAAAATTAAACCCTGAAAACCCTAAATTTAAGAATATTGTATTAAAAAAGAAAACTAAATACTTGAGAAATACAGTTATTTAAATATTCATCTATATAGGATCAATGTGAAGCACCTATATAGGATCAATATATATCAATTCATCTATATTTGAGATTCTATAACATGGTGACACATATATGTAATCACTACTTCATGAAACTTAAAATATTGATTGGAAAACACAAACTATACCTGAGGAAAAAAATTCTGATAAAATATTAAGGAAAATAGATGATTTATTTAGAGATTAATGGGCTGGCTGATTTAGATTAAAGTGAGAGTTAAGGTGAACCTTCAAAATGATAATGAGTTATGAATTAATCAATGCAAGGAATATGAGTAAATAGGTTCATAATATATAAAAACATAATATTCACACCTGTGTTTGTATGTACCAAGGCAATAATATATTACCACATTGTGATCACAAAAACATAATTTATATTATCTCTCATTTATATATAACCCTTTGATGTGAAATATTATGGACTCTTCCTTTGATATTGGCTATCTTAATTTATGCTTACAGCATTACCAAGATAATTTGAGCTACAAAATTTGCTTACTCACTTAAGTCTTGGTGATATTAAGGCAGATTTTTTGTTTGTTTGTTTTAGTATGTGTTGCATGAATCACAGGAGTAAATTGTTGAATTTATTTTAATAAAATATAAAAGGTTAATTATAAAATAAAAAGTTATTTTTGTTGAAGTGTTTCAGTTTTACTGGGAAAGAAAATAAATAAAGCTTAAACAATATAAAATGTATAGGTAACTATTTGTAAAGCTAATCAGAACTTCAGATTGAAAAATTGTTAGGAATCAAATAATTCATCACTGACATTTCTGTTATACACAAATATAAAACTATACTGGTCAGATCTTCATTAAAATTTCAAGGGAGCCTATTTAGGCTCTAAGAAGAAAATATCTACCATCAAATCCTCAAATTTTTTAAAATTTCTTTTTATGTTTCCTTTCAACTCCAGTCCTGACTTTTAAAATTTTAAACAGATATTGCATTTCACTTGTATTGAATGACTCATGGTAAGGGATAAAAACTGACAACTTCATTGTTACCATCAATAGTTCTTTTAATACAGGTGATTAGATAGAGGAAAATGTCTCTTTCTAGTAAAATGTTGTAGAGAGACTAAACTTAAACTGTGTTTTAACCAGAAAGAAAGAAGAGTTATTTCTTTATTGGAACAACCATCTTTTATGGAATAAAATTTAATAAAACTGATTTCTCTCAAAATGTTCATAGTATATAAGCAGTTTTATGAAATAAGATATATGTTCATATGTATTTTTAAACCAGAAGTAAAATTGAAAAAGTAATGTTATTTTATACCCAAATATATTATTTCATTGCAAGTACTTTAGACAAACCAAACATAATTTAATATTTTTAATAATTCTTATTTCTTTAATCAAATAGGAGAGAGTCTCAAAGCAGAAATCTGCCTGCCATCTGTGATATAGATCGAGTGTAGTTAAAAAAAAACAAAACAAAACTGGCCCTATGCACTTATCTTCAGTTTGATTAACTAGACTATCAAGGCTATTGTTTTAATTTTTATTTCCTTATCAGTTCATAGTGAAGTGATTTCTAGCACTTCATTTTATCTTTAGATGCAGAGAAGCTGTTTCAGCTTATAAGGACTTTTTTGCTAGGATATTCCCTCTTTTGCAAAAAGTATTACACAAAGCAGGCTGCACTCAATTATTAGGCCTTTTAACATGGTGTCAAAGATAAGGCTGATTCTGATAAAAATAGAATTGGGTTAAAAATATTTTAGCTCAGAAAACAATGATTTATGGTGAAGTATTTTAGGTGAACTATTTTCAGGAAATTGGTACAATAATAAAGAAGGATGAGCACAAGAGGAATACATACATAAACAAGGATATAATACAGTAAACTAGGTATTGGCCATATCAGAAAGCCAATACCTTTGAAGGTTGTGTATGCAGAGTTAGTTTAAAATCTTAATCTATTTTAACTTTGTACAAAAATGCTGTCAATATATAAACCTGTGTATACACACACAGATATACACAGCTGATCCTTTATTACAGTATTCTTACAATATTAGAATTTATTTTAGTTTAGAACAATACCTTGATGTGCTATAGAGGTTAAATAAAGAAGGACATAGAGAAGACTCTTGAAAGTCCCTTGGACTGCAGGGAGATCAAACCAGTCAATCCTAATGGAAATCACCCTGAATATTCATTGGAAAGACTGACGCTGAAGCCGAAGCTCCATTACTTTGGCTGCCTGATCTGAAGAGCCAGCTCACTGGAAAAGACTCTAATGCTGGGAAAAACTGAAGGCAAAAGGAGAAGGGGGCAGCAGAGGATGAGATGGTTAGGTAGCATCAGCAACTTAATGAACCTGAATTTGAGCAAGTTCTGGGAGATAGTGAAGAAAAGAGGAGCCTATCATGCCATGAAATCCCAAAGAGCTGGACATGACTTAGCGACTGAACAACAACAAATTCTTTGCATATTATAATGGTAAAATGTGTATTATTTCCACTGGGGAGGACTTTGTTGCTGTGGAGAGAGGAGAAAGAGATAATAAATCCATGAAAGATTGATGCATAATATATGGTGTAATGGCTTGTGAAAATGTCAGGTAATGGAGGAATGGGTTCTTTAGGTGACTTTCAGGCATACACATGATCTTTTTTTTTTTCCCCACACACATGCAATCTTAATACATCTCTAAACTGTTTGAAATATTGCAATATAAACTGTCATTTGAAAGCTGTATTTTATGTCACATGCATGGCTCCTCTCATGATGTTATTTTGTGATTGCTTTAAGTTAGACAGAGGGATTCAGTACCTGTTAGACTTTGTTACAGTCTAGAGGCAGCATGTGCGAAATTGTATAATAATCTGTAAACTGAACTAACACAAGAAAGAGTTCACGCTAAATATCATGAGAGCATAAACTGCCAAATCCTGGAAATTCACAGAAATCTGGGGAAGACAGCAATATTCCCTAAATTTTTCAGTGGAGTTTTAGCTACTCATTTACCACACTTTAAAAAAGTGCATCATGTTTTTGTTGATAAAATTTTAATGAGGTTCTGTTTTTCATCATTTGGTTAACTTAGCTTTCATTTGAAGCACAACTTTCATCTTTTTGTTTTTTCACTGTTGTGCTTCCTTTCAAAGCCTTAGTCTGTTCCTCAGCACTTGGGTTTACTATTTATTCTTGCTCTTTTTCTTCTTTTTAATGCATCCTGAGACATCTCTAAGTGTATTTGACTGCTATAAAATCAGGATCTTATTCTCAGTGACTAATTTTCAGTCCCAGGTCAAATTATTTTTCTCATAGTTCTCCAGTCTGAACAATTGCTGTCTAATAGATTTTGATGACCTATACCTAGAGAGTCTAAATTGAAATATGATCCCAAT
Source organism: Cervus canadensis (assembly GCF_019320065.1). Classification (NCBI taxonomy): domain Eukaryota; kingdom Metazoa; phylum Chordata; class Mammalia; order Artiodactyla; family Cervidae; genus Cervus; species Cervus canadensis. The sequence goes on from NC_057394.1 coordinate 29,775,775, forward strand.
GGTCTAGCTACCTAGCTTCCAGAACAAGGTGCTGGAAGGTAAAGTAACTTATCCCTCTACCAGTGTGCATGCACGCACATGCACATCCACACACATACACATGCACGCACATAGTACCAGCACACACATACACACACTACCAGCACACATGCACACGCGCACGCACACATACACACACATTATACCAGCATAGATTAAAGTGGTTCAGGGCCTGCAAATAAACTATCAAAAGATAGATTTATAGGAGAAAAGGCAAAGCTTATTTATATTCTTGGGAGCATATAAAGAAGTGGCTTTCAGAAGAGCTGGATCTGAGGGTTTATATATCCTCATAAGAAAAAAGGGAGTTAGGACCTCCAGAAGGAAATGCTAGGAAACTAATGAGAAACAAGTCTTGGAAACAAGTGGAAGTAAGGCTAGTTTTGATAAGTATTTTTTTCTTAATATAAATTCTCATCCAGGTATGAATGGTCTCTCTTGGCTGTAAACCACCAGGAAAGGGAAATTGTGCTGGCTTTGTTTGGGTGGCTTTGGGCTTCCCTGGTGGCTCAGACAATAAAGAATCTGCCTGCAATGCAGGAGACCCAGCTTCGATCCCCAACTTGGAAGATCACCTGGAGAGGGGACAACAACCCACTCCAGTGTTCTTGCCTGGAAAATTCCTTGGACAGAGGAGCCTGGTGGGCTATCATGGAGTCTCAAAGAGTCAGAAAAGACTGAGCAATTAACACTTTCACTTTTGCGTAAGTCAGCAAAAGAAATTTAGATGAGGCTTTGTATGTGAGTGTGTTCTGTTTTGGTTTTGTGTCATTTTTGTAGCTTCTGTTTGTTCTGATCTTTTCACCTTAAAAAGTGAACTTCATACCATATCAGTGAGTTGAAATCAGTCCTATCACAGGTAGAGTGTCATACTTATTGAGAAAATGATCCGTATTGGATACTGGCAAACACACATTTGAATTACTAGTTTGGTTACTTCTTACTAATCTCATTAACTTGATTTATAAACTCATTAGAGCATAACAGCAAAGAACAATCAATTTCAGCTCTTAACAGCATGGGGATTGAGCCTTGGCTGTGACACTCATATGATCTGTGAACTTGGGAATGTTTCCTCATTTTCCTGAGTTGAAGATACTTATTAAGGAAAAAAAAATCAGATGTATGTTAAGGAGTGAAATAATAAGGATTAAACTGGACTATTAAATAAATTAATATTTTAAACCTCAAGTTAAAAATAATGAATTTGAATAAAATGATATGTGCAAAGTATTTTTCAAAGGCACTTAACATTTTTGCCTGTGTATTTTTTTTAATCAAGAAAGCATGATATGATTTTATACATTTATTATAAGTTTGTCATCATGAAAAGTTTGCATGGGAAATTTTTGCTTTCAAGAAAGGTTTGTGAACTATAGGGAAGTGATTGAAGGCAGGAGGAGAACCGCACAACAGAGGATGAAATGGTTGGATGACATCACCGAATCGATAGACATGAGTTTGAGCAAGCTCTGGGAGTTGGTGATGGACAAGGAAGCGTGGTGTGCTGCAGTCCATGGGGTCGCAAAGAGTCAGACACAACTGAGCAACTGAACTGAACTGAACTGAATAGGGAAATGAGCATAATGAGTGAAAATTATTTTTAAAATGCAATAATAGAAAATCTCTGGAAATTAACTTGACCTAAGAATATATGCGATTCATGGGGTCGCAGAGTTGGACACGACTGAGTGACTGAACTGAACTGAACTGAAAAACATACATTAAAAAAAAAACCACTTTATTTTTAAAACATTTACTAAAACTCAGCTAAAAGAGTGCCATTTGAAACTCAATATGCTCTTTCTTCCCTCTCCCACCCAGCAGGATGTAAACTTCACTCCAGGTCGGTGCAGCCAAGAACAGAGCCCTTTCTCCACCCAGCTTACAGTTGAAGGCAAGATACCTCCATGTGAAGGGCAGTCTGCTAACATTTCTCATTTTACCCAGTTCAACACTGGAGATAATTGTATGGTGAGGGTGGTCAGAAGCTTGTAGGATGCCCTCTACTAGACAGTTCCTACTTGTCGAGCTAAGTCTTTACCCAGGTTTGGTAGGATAAGGATATCGGGGACCTCACAGTCATCACACCACCTTGCTCATAGGGCAGAGGTTCCAATTCAGGGGAGGGAAACCAAGAAGAGAAGAGCCTACCACCTTGTCTCACTTCTACAGAAGCATTACTTTTGAAAGAAGTAGGCCTCCATCTCCACTCCCAGATCCAGAACAGTAAATCAGATATTCCGTACAGGAGCAAAGGCAGGCCATAGAACAGAGAACTCTAAAACAGTAATTACCAGTCTAGTGGCACATAGTGTGGGACTGAAGAGAGCAGTTTTTTGCATCACATGGTCTATGGCCAACTTTAGGCCATCGTGAGGTGTCCAGAGACTCTGGGAGACATGAGAGAAGATTGCTAAAACTTCTACAGACACTAAAGTGAAGGAAATTTGGGGGCGGGTGTGGGGGAGATGAGGGGAGGTGTGGCACGAACAGGAGTGCCTGTCATGTTCCAGTTGACTCATTCCAGAGTCTTTTGTTGGAGGGTTCCCATTTATAGTAGGTTGATTTGCAAGTAAAAGTATAAATGAGTTTAAGTAAAATCTGTCAGTGAGGTATATGTTACCTTACTTTGAGGTCAGTTGTTACTTTTTAATCATGAATAAACGAGTCTAGCTATTACTGTTTCAAATCCTAATTATAAGTTAATTACTATGATTTCAGTTAAAGAATATGAAGTTTTTGCACCTTATAATGCATCCAGTATTCTCAACTGTTGTTTACACTCCAAGAACTTTTTTGGAGGGAGAATATTCACATAAATTAAGGTGTAATCACTTTTAAATTCTAAAAGTTGACTTAAATATCTTATGCATGAAGAAAGTCAAGATTTGGCTTTAAAATTAGATTGATAGTTTTGCTTTTCTGCTCTCACACATCTTACAATAAATTTTGTTTATATTGGGATAATTTTATTATTTAATTGAAGAAGTTTGCACACTAAACTTTTATTATTTAAAATATTTTCATCTGATAATGTTGAAATATTTTAAATGTCTGCACAATAAGAAGCTATAAGGAATATCATTTGAAATATCTTTTCACATATATTGAAAGTCACTCAGTCATGTCCAACTCTTTGCAACCCCATGGACTGCATAGTCCATGGAATTCTCCAGGCTAGAATACTGGAGTGGGTAGCCTTTCCCTTCTCCACGGGATCTTCCCAACCCAGGGATCAAATCTAGCTCTCCTGCTTTGCAAGCAGATTCTTTACCAATTGAGCTATCAGGGAGGCCCTTCCCATATAGTGAGTGAGTGAGTGAGTGAAGTCGCTCAGTCGTGTCTGACTGTTTGCGACTCCATGGACTATAGCCTACCACCCTCCTCCATCCATAGGATTCTCCAGGCAAGAGTACTGGATTGGGTTGCCATTTCCTTCTCCAGAGGATCTTCTTGACCGAGGGATCGAACCTGGGTTCCTGCATTGTAGGCAGACACTTTACCATCTGAGCCACCAGGGAAGTCCTTGACCAAATAAGAGAATCTATCCTGACTTGTATAGTCTTCAAAATTAAATCAACACCTGATTTAAATTGTAAAAGGGCTCTATAATTCTACCATGTTTGTATGTTACATGAAATTCTACTTTTGTTGTTGTTTAGTTGCTATGTTGTATCTAACTTTTGCGACCCCATGTACTGTAGCCCATGAGGCTACTCTGTCGTATGGATTTCCCAGGCAAGAATACTGGAGCAGGCTGCCATTCCCTTCTGCAAGGGATCATCAGGACTTGATGATCAAACTCATGTCTCCTGCATTGCAGGCAGGTTCTTTATCACTGAACCACCAGGGAAGCCTTAATGTAATAGTTGTACCTGAATGCCCAGAAATATCAACATATTCTCATGTCTGGACCTTTTTTCCCCTTCTTTTCCACATATCTTAGGATAAATCTTAATGAGTCAAACTGTGATGTCTTAATACAAACATTCAGAAAGGCCGCTACTTTCTCTAAATCAGCTTCTGGGCAAGCAAAGAGCAGACACAATAAAAATCAGTGGAGATTAGCTCCCAGCCCTGAGTTGACAGCTAGAATTTGCTCAGACATCTCTACCCTCTGTTATCATCCTTTTCATATGTTTTGTTGTTGATGTTATTAAGACAGATAGGTCAAAGGAATTCCTGGAATCATTTTAAACTTTGTAGATGTTATTCATGAGAGTATTCTCCTAATTTCCTGCAATTAGAACCTCAGAGTTTTAAAGGAGGAAATAATGTTTGGATTTGAGGGTTTAATGAAGCATGCTGAATAGAATGCTCTAAACCAGCACTTTGAAAGTAGCTATCAGTTGGGAAAAGAGAAGAGAAGATGGAACTTTGAAATTCTTTTGTGGGTGGAAATGACAGAGATATTGAAAAGGTCAGTCAATGCTTGTTCAAATAAAAACAAAAGATATTTTAATTGTAGTTGATTGCATTGTGAATTGTCAAATAATTTCAACAACAGTCAAACTCAATCAATTAAAAAACACTGTGATACTTACATAATTTTGTGCATTTGAACAGTTTATTAAAATACATATTTTTATTTCTCAATACTCAGAACAAATCTATTGTTTTAGGTTCTAGTACAATGCGTAATGTAAAAAAAAGAAACAAAGAATATTATAGTGTTTCCCAAAGCTTTTAAAAACTATATCATATTTATTGAATATATAATGTTACAGTGCATTGGGGAACAAAACAACTTCCCTACCAACAAATTAATTTGTTTTTTTGTTTCAAATAAAATTCTGCATACTGTATTTTTCTTGAAAGAAAAATGAAAATATAGAGCTTTGAAAATCAGTGCATTAATGATTAAGAATAATAAATTAATCTAAGTCAATGGATAATCTACTTAAATTTTAATAGGATGTGTTTTATAGCTTAAAGATGTTTATATATATTTATAAACTGAATGCATATTTTTATATTTTCTAATTTTACTTTGAGTAAAACTTTGGTTTTCAAACTTTATGGAACTGAATTTCAATATAGTGACACAGTGGTAAAGAATAATCCTGCCAATGCAGGAGACACAGGAGACACTGGTTCTATTTCTGAGTCAGGAAGATTCCCTGGAGAAGGAAATGTCAACCCACTCCAGTATTCATGACTGAAAAATCCCATGGACAGAGGAGCCTGGTGGGCTACAGTTCATGGGGTCACAAAGAGTCAGACATGACTGATCATATGCACGCACTCAACGCAGCATTAATGTAGACTTACCAATCTAATCTTTTGCAATTCCACATTAATTTTTTAAACCTGAAAAAAAGTTTAAGAAAACACAGGATTAAAATTGAATATGAGATCTAAAATAAAGCTATTTATATTTTTAAATAACTCATAACCATCAATGCAATCTTATTTTGATACTTTTTCTCCCATCACTTTAATCTCATTTGCCAAGAATGAGTTTAATTCAGTTAATGACAGTGGATTTAGTAAGTGGCTATTACATTTAAATCATTTTCACTATATTCAAATCTCTTCATTTCTTTGTGTAAATCCAAGTTTCTGTCTGATTGATATCAGATATCTTCCTAAATAATTCCATTTATCAATTATGTGACATAATTCTTCAGGCAATGAGTTTACTTAGCATTTATGTGTGCAAAAATGTTTTGTTTTGTGTAATTTTTTGAAAAATAGATTCCCTGGGTATAAATTCCTCCTTTTTTTTTTTGTTTGTTTGTTTTTACCATTTAAAGCTTTAATAATAACCCTCTGTTGCCTTCCTGCTTGCATGGTAATTGTTGCAGTTTCTTTTTCTCTGCATGTAATGTGCATTCTCTCCCCTGCATGACTACCTTTAAGATTTTCTCTTTATGTTCAGTTTTTCTAAATTGATGTGATCATTTGATGATGATGTGTGGAGATGTGTTTATACACATATGTTTTGCTTTGTTTTTGGATTTGTTTTAGTCTCATTTGGAGTTCTTCAAATTTTGGGTAAAAAAATGTCTTTCTACATTTTCAGAAAATTGTTGATTACCCAACATCTTTTTAAATATATTTCCTCGTTCTTTTTTTTTTTCATTTTGAGGCTTCAATTACATATAGATATATATAGATGTATAGATGTATATATATGTGTGTATACATAGATGTATATATGTGTGTACATATATGTGTGTATACATAGATGTATATGTGTACACATATATGTGTGCATATATATGTGTGTATACATAGATGTATATACATATATGTGTGTGTATACATAGATGTGTGTGTGTGTGTGTGTGTGTGTGTGTGTGTGTGTAAAGTCTTCTAAGTTTGTCACATAGTCCTGAGATGTTCTGTTTTGGTTTTGCTTGTTTCTCCTTTATGAGTTTTCATTTTGGTAATATCTTACTGAGGCCCCATTCACTGATCTTCTTGGATGTACATTTCCTCAGCTGATGAGTCCATTGAGGGGATTCTTCATGTCTGATACGTGTATTTCTTTAAGTTTGCTGTCTTACAGTTCCCGTCTCTGTGCTGAAATCCTGTCTGCTCCTGAATGCTCTTTCCCACACAGTGTCTTCTTTGACTTCCCTTTTCTGTTTCAGGGCTCTACCTCTTTTCGTCTCTCTTTGGCAACATCTGTCCCCTCTTGAATATTAGGAATCCTAGCTGTCCTGAAACCTCAGATTATTTATTTTAAAAAAAAGAAAACAAGAACAGTCGTTTGTTAGAGTTATCTTTTTTACCTCTTTGTGTGGTAGAAAAGCATTTGTCAGTTTTCAACATCCTAGGTGAAGATAGAATCCCACTTGACTATTATGAATAACAGATATTTTTCTGCCATTAGTAAATTATTCGTGACTGTGACTATGTACATATGAAATTTGAATTTATTTTAATATTAAATGAAATTAAATATAGTAATTTAACTATTTGAAAAATGTGGCTATTTATAATTATTATCTTCACTGTATCTCTCCTTGATTTACTTTTATACTGGCCTATAAATAAAGTATATTTTAAGAAAAGCTACAGTTCATTTGGATTATTTGTCCCCTAGAGCACTGATACAGTGATGAAAAGCCAAGACAAAACTGTTTGTCTTTTAGACAAACATTTCAAGTAACAAATAGTAGGAAGTCAAACTAGGAAGAGACTTATTTCATAAAAATCTTGGAAAATTATTCAGGATCCGCAGTACCAGCCCTGTTGCAAAATTATCTGGCTGAGCATCCAATACCCTCTTTTTTTTTCCATATCTCAAATAATGACAGCTTGAAAATTTTCACTACACTTTTTCCATTTGTAAAACTGATAACATCAGAAACCCCTATAAATAAACAATCACTTCAAAATAGACATGTCTGAGAAGAACCAAAATAGACAAATATCTCTAAGAAGAAGAACTTAATAGCTCATATTTAATCCTCCCCAACACATATTAACATGACATTAACTGCACTGACAAATTGGTAATGAAGATGATAGGCAATCATAAACAGTAGATAAATGGCACTATGAATTAACAAAAATATAGGGCAGATCTTTAATGATCAAGAATTACTTATCCCAGCATAATAATACTGGGTATCTAATCCACTTGAAGCAAAAGGGATAATGGAGCAAAAATATTAAATATAAAACGTGCCCATAGCAAAAAGCTTAGAGTAGATTTTAATCCCAGGAAACAAGACAGAAAATTAAAAATACTTAGGGATGGAACTAATTATTTTTAAGTTTCCTTCTCTTCTAAATAAATATTTTGTTGAACTTTGATTTAAATAAATACAAACTTGATAGAACAATCTTCCTGGTGTTGTTATTATGTCTGGAATATTTATGGGCTTCCATGATAGCTCAGTTGGTAAAGAATCTGCCTTCAATGCAGGAGACCTCAGTTCTTTTCCTGGGTACAGGCTACCCATTCCAGTATTCTTGGGCTTCCCTTGTGGCTCAGCTGGCAGAGAATCTGCCTGCAATGCAGGAGATCTGAGTTTGATCCCTGAGTTTGGAAGATCCCCTGGAGAAAGGAAAGGCTACCCACTCCAGTATTCTTGCCTGGAGAATCCATGGACTATGCAGTCCTTGGGGTTGCAAAGAATTGGACAGGACTGAAAGACTTTCAATTTCACTTTCACTTTCTGGAATATTTATAAGTAAATAGCAGAGAAATAAGCAATATAGAGTAAATTTTTGAGGTCTGTCATTTTAATCAGTGTTACATACAAGTTTTCTAAATAGTTGGCTAGGTCATTCAATCATTTTTCAGTATAAATTAGTTTAATTAGATGTTGCTACATTACTGTAGTTGATTGGGTAATTTTAAGATGAATATATTTAATTTGGTTGTGAATCTAATCAATATACTAAAATCATAAGAATTCGGTTGTGTCCGACTCTTTTCATGACCCCATGTACTGTGGGCAGCCAGAGTCCTCTGTCCATGGGATTTTCCAGGAAAGAATACTGGAGTGGGTTGCCATTTCCTCCTCCAGGGGATCTTCCTGACTCAGGAGTCAAACCCACATCTTGTGGGTCTCCTGCATTGGCAGGTGGATTCTTTACCACTGAGCTACCTGGGAAGTCCCTCTAAATGATGACTCCTCTCCAAAGTGAATTACAGAAAGGTTATTGACTGGAAAAGTACTCAGCTTTTAGTTCTCTCTTTCAAACTGTGACTAAAGAAAAATTTTTCCTCCTGAATAAAGAGGTACTTTGTTTCCAATGCAGAAGTAATATCCCTAAGGATAAAAGTATGGTAAATTTTCTAAACTGGGTAGTATTGAATCAAACTGAAAAACTAAAGCAGAAAATGAGAGTCTTCTGACAGTAGGTTTGTTTCAAGCCATAGACTGTAAAAATTGTCTAATGTCAGGTCATTGCATTTCTTATTTTCTCATTATAGGCTATTCTACTTCTACAGCCTGTAATTATATTAAGTAGAGTTATTCTAACCATTGATATCCACATCTTATGCTAGACATAATTGCATTTTTAGGAAAATAACACAAAATCACTAGGCACTAACAAACGTTTTAGCCATATACCTAAATGTGTAAAATACTGAGGTTATACCCAAATAAAGGCAATTCTTCTCTTTGTAAGATAATTACTGGTTATTATTTTAATATAAACTTGATACATAGAGTCTGTAAGACTTGGCAAAAGGTTTGGAATATACAGTGTTTTAATAGTCTATAGAAGATGTTTAATAATATATAATTAGAAAATATTTAAATTAAATACATATTTCTGAGTTAAAACTGGTATGAACATGCTACATAATAATTGATTTCACCTATATGACATGCTAGAAAAGGCAATACTATAGAGACAGTACAAAGATTGATGGTTGCCAGAGTTTGTAAAAGAAGGGTTGAGCACAAAAGATCTTTAGAGCACTGAAATTATTCTGTGTGACATTGATGTATTTTACATATGATATTAGGTATTTGGCAAAACCCACAGAATATTAGAATACAAAGGATATTCTAATGTAAATTATGTACTTATTAACAGTGCATTAGTATTGTGTCATTAATTATAATAGATGCCTCTCACTAAGAGAGGAAACTAGGCAGAAATGGATATGTGAATAATTTCTGTTGCACTTTCTGTGCAATAGTTTTTCAACCTAAAACTACTTTCGAAAATGAAGAGTATTAACGTTTTTTAAATGGTTTTCCAAAAGATACCCATAGTAAAATCTTAGAGCCTGTGAGCATTATCTTATTTGGCAAAGGGTGTTTATGTGGATAAGAAATAGTTAAGGATCTTAGGGTAAGGAGACAATCCTAGCATATCCACGTGGGTCCTAAATCATATGATGCATGTGCTTAGTTGCTTAGTTGTGTCTATTTGTAACACTTTGGATTGTAATCTGCCAGGCTACTCTATCATTGGGATTTTTCAGGCTAAAATACTGAAGTAGGTTACCATTTCCTTCTCCATGGGATCTGCCTGGCCCAGGGATCGAACCCGCATCCCCTGTGTCTCCTGCACTGTGGGCAAAATTCTTTACCCACCGAGCCAAACACCCGTGGCTGATTCATGTCAATGTATGACAAAAAACACCACAATATTATAAAGTAATTAGCCTCCATTTAATTATAAATAAATAACAACAAAAATGATACTTCATTATAAGAGAATGGCGGAGGGAGGTTTAGGACAGACAGAAAGGGAAGACACAGAGAAGTGTCAAAAAGTGACCCTGGAAGCTGACATTGAGTGATGCATCCGTAAATCAAGGGATGCTGGCAGCCATCAAAAATGGAAAGAGTCAAAGAGTGAATTCTCCCGTAAAAGCCCTCAGGAAAGAACAGCTCTGATGACACCTTGATATTGGACTTCTGGCCTCTGGAACTGTGTTAAAAATAAATGCATCTGGTTTTATTTTACTAAGTTTGTGGTAATTTGATCCACGGAACCTAATACAGGTATGTATGTGCTCAACTAGGTTTATGTCTTTTTAGAGAGTACATAACTTTATTATGAGGTAATGCCCTTCCTTACTCCTGATAATTTTTGTTTTTATAAAGTCACCTTTGTCAGAAATTAATGCTGTTTCTTTCTTTGGACTAGTGTTTGCAAGGTATGCCTTTATCCATCCTTTGTTTTAAACCTATTTTATTTAAATTTGATTTCCTGTAAACACTTATTTGAGTCTTGACATTTATTCAATATGACAATGTCTGTCTTTTAATTGGTGTATTTAGACTGTTACAATGAAGTGATTATTGATATATTTGGATTAATATTAACTGTATTTATAGTTCTTTTCTATATATTTTGTGTTCTTTTCTATTTTTTCTTTATTTTTTTAAGTTATGGAAGTATATTAGCACATTTATAGGAGACTTGGAAAATACAGAACAATGTTGCATATAGTTCCATTATATATTACAATTAAGTAAATAAATTAAGATTTTTAGCTGAGTGCCAATACCAAACTCTCAAAAATTACTATAATGAACAGACAAAAGAGCAGAAGAATATAGTAGACCTTAAAAACACTGTGAACCAATTGAACATACTTAAGATTTATACAATTTTCACAAAAGAACAGGTTACAAATTCTATTCAAATTTCCATAATCTATAAACCAGGAGACTGAAACATCTCCAGGGCTGTAAAACAAGATGCAAAAATTGCATGGCTAAAAGGTTTTGAAACCATACAGTCTGTTCTCTTTCCACTGTAGAATTATGTTAGAAATCATTATCAAAAGACATTTGAAAATAACCTACATATTTTCAAGTGCAGTGGAACATTTACCAAGAGAGATCTTTGACTTAGTCATTGAAAGCCTCAGTGAAGTTAAAAGACTGAAAGAGCACAGAGGGTGATTGCAGAGAAGAGAGCTTTTAAATGAAAATTAATATCCTTGTTTTACCTGGTTTTAATTCATTTCCTCTCTTAGCATATCTACTTTAATGTCTTTAGAACATTTTACTAGTTAACATAGAGCTTATGGGCTTCCTGGGTAGCTCAGTGGTAAAGAAGTGGTAAAGAATCTGCCTGCCAGTGCAGGAGACTAGGACTCGATCCCTGGGGTTGCAAAGATCACCTAGAGGAAGAAATGGCAAAAAATCCCATGGACAGAGGAGCCTGGCAGGCTACAGTCCATGGGGTCACAAACTGTCGGACATGACTGAGCAGGTACACACACATAGAATATACCCTATATATTTTTCACAGCTCAAAGTCTATTTTCTAATAATTGTTTTCTGCCTCAAGTGTAGTGCAAATACTGTGTAGCAGAGTGTTCACAATTACTTCCCCTCATCTCTTATGAAATTTTCTGTCATTTATTTCACCATTTGCTATAAGAACCCAAAGTCGTATTGCTGTTATTACTTTAAATAGTTTCATTTTCTATTATTTGCGAATAAGAAAAAAATAATTTTTTACCTTCATTCATTTCTTCTGTGATGTCTTTGCTTTCTTATATAGATACAAATTCCTAACCTATATTATATTCCTTCCACATGAAAATAATATTTTACTGCTTCTGGCAGGGCAAACCCGGTAGCAATGAACTAATTCAGTTTTTTGTTTATCTCATAAAGTCTTTATTTCTCTTTTGTTTTGAAGAAAGAAACATAAAGGTGTGGTATGCTAAATTAGTAGTTTTCTTTTTATCTTTCAACTCTTTAAACATTTCAGTCCATTTTCTTGTAGCTTTCATGGTTTCTAATGAGATGTAGGCTATCACTCTTACCATGTTTAGCTATATATACTTAAAATTTCTATGTTTAATTTTTTTTCAAGATTTCCTTTGTATTTGGTTTTCTGCAACCTGAGTATGTGAATAGGTGTAGTCTTTTGTTGTTTTTTGTTTGTTTGTTGTTGGGTATTTATTCTTGATGTTTTCTGAGCATCCTGGAACTATGACTTATTATCTGTCGTTAATGTTGGAAAGCACCCAGCCATTATTACAACAGTGTTGCTGTTGTACCTTTCTCTCTCTCTCTTATTTTCCTTTCTGGTGTTCCAGTTATGCATTTGTTACACATTTTTAAGTTGTCTTCAAGTTATTTACTCTTTTGTTATTGTTGAAAAACTATTCTTTTTCTCTTTGCATTTTTGTTTGGGAAGTTTTTACTGACCTTATCTTCAAATGTACTAGTACTTTCCTCAGCCTCATTAAGTCCACTGATGAGCCCATCAGAGACATTTCAATTACAGCGCTTTGTAATTCCACTTATTCTTCTAAATCTTCATTAGAATTCCAACTTTTCCACTTGTATTTATTTGCATATTATCAACTTGATAAAAGTTTCTGTAAGATTCGTAGAAACCTAAGTATATTCCTTATAATTATTTTAAATTCCCTGCCCAATATTCACATCTGTGTTATATCTGAGGCTGGTTCTGATGCTTGCTTTGCATCTTCAGTCTGTGTTTATGTTTTATATTGCACTTTAAGTATGCATTGGAACTTTTTTTTCTTGAAAGCCAGACATGCTGTATCAGGGAACAGGGAATGTGTTAAACAGAACTCTTGTGTGGGCATCTATGATAATCTGTCTAGTAGTTGAGTTTTGTTTTTTTTGGTACTTGCTGTAGTTATAAGTGTCTGTGCGAAGTTACTTCAGTCGTGTCTGACTCTTTGTGACCCTATGGACTGTAGCCTGCCAGTCTCCTCTGTCCATGGGATTCTCCAGGCAGGAATACTGGAGTGGGTTGCCATTCCCTTCTCCAGGGGATCTTCCTGACCCAGGGATCAAACCCACATCTCTTATGTCTCCTGAATTGGCAGGTAGCTTGTCTACCACTAGTGCCACCTATGAAGTGTGGTAAGCATCAGAGACATCAGATTTCTCTGGTGTCCTCATTTTTATCTGTACTCTTGAGTTCTGCCTGTCCTAAGTACTACTCACTTTGAGTCCAGGGCTTGCAGCTCTTTCGGCTGTAATCCACTCTGATTATCCTGGTGTCCTAGTGTTATGTTGGTTAAGTGTTCAGAAGAAGATTATTTTAGTATCTTCCAATGAAATGACAGTCTTTGATGGCCATGTGTCTCTGGGCTTCACACATTTTTCTTACAGGATAGCTGTCCCTCTTTACCACCTCTTGTTGATATACAAAGACTAACTGGGGTTAGAGTGGGAGAAATACTCTTTCATCTTCTGGAAAATTCTCTGGTAAAGTTTCTCCCTCCTGAAGAGTAAACTTTCATTATCTAATAGAAGGACATGAACATGAACGACAAGGATCACCCTTATACTCCCCTGCCAGACAGACCCATGAGTGGCTAGTTCTCAGCTCTTCGCCGTGAATTGCAAGAGGCAAAGCCCAAGAAAATGTGTGCTTCTCCCCACTCAAAACTGTAGTCCTCATAAGTTTCTCGTTTTCATGCTAGTCCACACTCAGCCCCCAGCAGTTCATCAACATCACCGTGTAAGTGTTTCTGTCATCATTTTATGGCCCCAGTGACTTCTGCTCTAGGTAAGCATATCTCAGCTGTGACTCTGTATTCATCTGTCTCTGCAAATTTCAGAGAGAAATTGAAGAGTAGTTTGGGCGGGTAGTTTGCTCCGTGACCTATGTGAGTATAATGACTTCCAAGTTCTTTACATATTGAGACTGAAAATGGAAGCAATTTTGTAATTTGTATAACCTTGAATAGGCAAAGGAAAACATATTTGGAGGTGTTCTCTTTGAAGCCAATGTGTCAGTTCTGCTATTAATCTTTATATACTGTAAGCACTGTTGTTTACAAATTAACTTGATGTTCACTTTAGTGATGAAAGCTGATATGTGCATTAATATTCACTAGATGAAATTAAAGTATGTTCCCACAGATAAAATGACTTTCTTATAGCCATATTGCTAGTGAATGACAATAGATCCTTAACTCTTCATATTAAAAATTAAACGAATATATTTTCTTGCTTTTATAACAGTACTTTTCTCCAAAGAAGAAAACAAATAAAAAATTGGAAGCTTGTGTATGATCCTAATAACTTCAAAAAAACTTTATATGACAGAGCTTCTTTGTACATTCTAACAAATAACTTAAACATGAAGATATCTTGAAAAACAGTCCTAAGGGTTAATGGAACAGCTACTAAAATCACATTCATTTGGGGATCTGTTATATACTCCCAACAATTGTTAAGCATAAATCATCACTAAAATATTCTACTGTTGATCTATTGTTTATCAATCCATCTTTCTATGGAAAGAGAACGGCTGCTAGTTCCTTTTAATTACCTTCCCTGAAAAGTTAACCTGGGGCTTGGCAAGGACCCCTGACACTAAAAGATATAAAAGAAGGAGAAACACAGAGATCCAGCTGAAAACATCTATTGTGATCATGAAAATAGGCGCAGTGTTTCAGCAGTCTTTATTCTTCCTCCCTTCAATGTAGGTGACAAATTGAGAATGAAAATTTCTAAGTCATAACAAGTAAGAGAGGAAACCAAAAGCAGAATTTAAACCACAGTTGTATCCAGCTGAAACATGCTAGGTTGTATCAGTGATTTTATTTCCTTTGGAAGGCTCTGACCGGGAAGTCATACATCTTTATTAAATAAGAGAGAGAATGTGAAATATATATTTATCCCATTAGACCATTTTGAAATAAAGTCACGATGGGACAACTTAGAATATTAGACCCTGCTGCTGATTTCATCTTTATTTCATTGAACTGACAACAAAGTAGTCAACCAGTCTCTTACTCAATGTGCAGAAAAGGAGTAGCAAAACAAACTCACCATGAAACATACAAACTGTACTGAAACTCTGTACTTTTCTTTCATTTTAGAAATCATAAGTGGTGAAAATGAAGATGTACGTTTAATCACAAATTAACACCTGTATGTTACAAACCTATAAAATTGTCTCTGATACATCAAAAGGTATTTGATGTCTTCAGTATTTTTTGGTTCAAAATGCATTCCACCCTGTTTTACCCCGTGTATATGCCAGCTTTTTGTTTTCTTCATCAACTCAAGGGCACACAACATAACACACAGAAAGTGCTATTCATTTGAAATAGGGGCTTCCTCCAAATATTTTCAAGTGTTCTCAGAGTGTGTTTCATATAAGCCCCCAAACTATTACCATCTACTGTATCATGTCCCCTGAGTACTACTGTTGTGTTTTCTCTCTTTTCACAAGCCCTTCACTTTCAGCCATGCCAGAGTCAGTTTTCCATCATCACCCATGATTACCACCATCAATGAACTGGAATCTTGAAGTCCACAAAGAGTGATTTTTTTCCTGACTCTTTCTGCCTAATATGCCTTAATTATAGAAATACCAAAACAAGTTCTCATCTTACACATATATTAGAGAGCTTAAGGGAAGTGACTGTTCCGGATTTAATGAATGGTCCTTTACTCTAGGATCTGCTCACTTTTTATGGAGCTAGGCTGGGTGTATTTCTGCGGGATAGATAACACTTCATACGAAGACTCTTGTATCCTGTATGAGGTCTAAGGTGCTCTTACTGGATCAAATCATATATGTTCAGGCTTTCCTTTAGCATAATCTCTTTCCTAGGAGAACTTGTCAGTAAATCCCATACACATTATGAGGCAAACCCCACAACTTTACTTAGACAGGTACATGTGGAAATGTGCCACAGTCGTGACCTCAATTAAGCTTAATCTTTCATTCCCAAGATAGGTGAATGCCCTATATCCCTCAGCAAATGGGAAGTCCAGAGTTAGTATAAAATAGTTGTATATGAAGTGCTGATGGTGCAATACATTTTATAAACTATTGAAGTACAGTATTTACTACATAAATATAAGGAAGTCATGGTGGCTTTAATTTTAGACCCAATTGCTCTAATTTAATGGATACTATGACCATGTGTATTCTTGGAATTATTAGGGAGCTGTGGTGTCACAGTGTGAACATCTGTGAAACAAAATAAGAAATTTTAGGAATTATTTTTACAGAAAATTTTATTGCAAATGAGTCACAGTTTAAAGGAGCAGATTATTACTATCAGTGATATTTTAATGGAACATGCTATATTTTCTAGAGTAGCAAAACAGTTTTTTCATTAAGTTCATTATAAATTTAAAGATGATTCTGATTTAAACAGATATAGAAATGTAGTAAATAAATCTGTTAACTTCCACAGTATGTTTTTCCACTTTTTTATTCCTGTCTTAATGATAAAAACATATTTTCCTCCAAAGAATACATATTCAGAAGCAATGGGAGCTCTGGGTATCAATTACACTAGAAATATGACATCCAGCCTGTATACATTAAGGGTACCTCTGGCCATTTGTGTTTATGTTAGGTATAGTTCAAGATTTTATTTTATTTCAAGATGATATATGAAATGTGTTTCTATAATAAATATGATGAACACTATTGTAGTCAAGATGAAATTTTTTTACAGAATCTGCAGGGTGAAGATTTGCAGTATTGTCAATGAGCAAAGTCCCAAAGCCTTCATAACCTTTGGAAATGTAAAATATTTACCAATTTCCTAAGAGACCAATGGAAAGATGGTTAAATGGATTTTGGGATCATTCCTTAATATTTTCTGTGAACCAAGTAACTTTTACAAAGTGTTGGGACAATGATTAATTACAGCCAGATGTTTCAGGTGGCTCAGTGGTAAAGAACCCACCTGCCAATGAGAGCAGAAGACTCAGGAGACACAGGTTTGATCCCTGGGTCAGGAAGATCCCCTGGAATAGGAAATGGCAACTCACTCCAGTATTCTTGCCTGAGGAATCGCATGAATAAAGAATAGGCCACAGTCCATGGGTGGAAAAAGAGTAGGACACAACTGAGTGACTGAGCAAACTTTTAAATAAGACTATTAAGTGTCTGAAAGAGGAAAGATGTCTGAAATATCTGAAATGTCTGAAAATCTGAAAGATGGAGAGAGCCACAGAAGACCAGGCACATGTCTTCTGGTATTTTTATCTCTGGATCTAGAACTTTCAACCTTATGGAGGTTAGATTAGTGAAAAGAGAGATGAAATAAACTGAAAAATTGTTCAGAAGACTGCCCAAAAGACTGTCCAGTTGTGCAATGAAAGCTATGTTCTCTATCTGTACCATCCAATGTAATACCCACAGCAACATGCAGATACTTATAGATGACTGAGGAATTGAAATGTTATTTGCATTTTAATTATTAATAAACTTAATTTCAGAATAATTTTAAATTTTCATAAAAATTACAGATATGGCCCAGAGTTTCCATATTCCTCTCATCCATTTTCCTTAGTATTAACATCTTACATCAGAAAGTTACATTTGTTACAATTAATGAACTAATACTAATGATATATTAAGTAAAGTTTGCAATTTATCCAGATTCCCTTAGTGTTTACCTAATGAGTTGACTCATTGGAAAAGACCCTGATGCTGGGAGGGATTAGGGGCAGGAGGAGAAGGGGACGACAGAGGATGAGATGGCTGGATGGCATCACTGACTCGATGGACATGAGTTTGAGTAAACTCTGGGAGTTGGTGATGGACAGGGAGGCCTGGTGTGCTGCAATTCATGGGGTCGCAAAGAGTCAGACAGGACTGAGCGACTGAACTGAACTGAATGACTTTTTCTAGGTCCAGCAATTCACACAAGGTAAGACATTGTGTCATCATGTCCTCTTAGGTTTCAGCTGGCTGTGACAGTTTCAGACTTCCTTGTGTTTGGTCACATTTTTGTAGCACATTCTCAAATTAGGATTTGTCTGATGTTTCAGTCATGATTTGACTAGAACTGGAAGTATGGGAAGAAAAACCACTGAGGTAAAGTTTCATTCCTATTGCATCATACCAAGCATAGATAAATCAACATAACTTTATTACTATTCATATTAAACTTGATCACCTGGTAGAGAGAGTGCTTGTCAAATTTCTTCACTGTAAGGTTACTCTTTTCCTCTTTCTTTCAGTACATTCCTCTTTGGAAGGACACCACAATGTGCAGCTGTCATTTAAGGAGTGTGGATTTATACTTGACCTCTGGGTAAGTGAAATATCTACATTAGTTATTTGGAATTTTTCTTTATGGTCAATTTGTCTGTTACTCTCTATTAATATATTTATTCAACCATTCATTTCAGTCATCCATATCAGTATGGATCTATGGACATGTAATTTATATTCTGGGTTATAATAATATTTTATTTATTTGTTGCTAATTCTTTTCTAACTTTGTACACTGGGAGCTCTTTCAGTTAACTTCTGTGTCCCCTTGTCATAGTCCCATCATTTATTAACACTGCCTTGCTGTTTCCCTGGTGGCTCAGATGGTGAAGAATCTGCCTGTAATGCACAAGACTCGGGTTTGATCCCTGGGTCAAGAAGATCCCCTGGAGGAGGGCATGGCAACCCACTCCAGTATTCCTGCCTGGAGAATTCCATGGACAGGGGAGGCTGGTGGGCTACAGACCATGGAGTCTCACAGGTTTGGGAGTTACTCAGAGTTGCGATCACTCACCACTGAGCAACTAACACAGTCCTTGCTTCTAGCACCAGATAATGTTCACAGCTCATCTTTAGTATTTCTTGCCTGGTTTTCAATTCAGCTCCCTCAAAATATCTGGGTTCCTGTTATTGTTTAATAGCATTACCATTTGTCAACAGAATACGTAATAATTGGGAGTGAGGGGAGTATTTAAGGTCTCTCTGATTCCTTATAAAGGTAAAATGAATTTTTTTTTTTTTTTTGCATTTGCTGATTGAGTTTTTGCTCTTTCAGCTTTTAAAAAAAGATGAAAAATATAAAACTTTGGTGCATTGTAAGAGGATATATTTTCCTCTGTGATCAGATAAAGAAGGCCATGGATGAACCTTAAAAGCTTTTATATTTGGTTCTAAAATCCAGCCTCAAATGACTACTTTTGCAGGTTCTGTTGTATATTACAATGAATTATTAATGCTGTTACGAAACTTATTAAACATTTATACTGTCACATGATTTCAGAAGGAAAGATATATATTTTGTTTTTTCATAAAGAACCTGCCTTTTAAAATATGATTTATGAGAATTCATAATTCAGAAGAAAGTATAAAATAGAAAATACATATTCCAGTAACATACTATGCTTTCTCTGAAATGAAGTAGGGTTAATACATCAATCCAGGAACATAGCAGAAATCTCGACATCAGCGGCATTCCCCAACTGAAACATGAATGTTGGAGAGCCAAAGCTATGGATTTTACCTGGTTTCCCGGGAGCAATAACAACTCTGTAACGTCCAGTTAACCTCCAATCTTTCTTCCCTGTCTCTTCTCTAACACCTCTTCTGCATTCTGTCACTTCCCACCTTTGCCGTGTGTGATAAACTGCCATCCTGTGGTTTGTCTGAGGGCAAGGGCATAAGCAGGGGTGACAGGGAGGCTGAAAGACAGGCATTGATGCCAGCTCAGTGTTTAACTTACCTGCTTCTAAACCCTGAGTCTTTTAAACTAAGCAGAATCTTTTATTTTATAACTTCAAATAAGGTTTAAAAACATGATACTTGGAGAAGTAGCACACTGATTTCCAGTCATGCACACTTGTAAAACAGAACATTTCAAGGCTTTTCCCTTGAACCAAGAGAATTTTGATAGGTGGTGAGGTGAAAACTACTAAGACAGATTTCTAACATGCATTTTTGCCTGGAGCCATCTGAAAGACCACAAGGAATGTGATTCAGACAGTTATTTACTTACCCGTTAGTGAAAATCATAGATTTTCTGAATTGTGAAAACAATCTCTGTCACACTAAAGCTTAATGTTAACTCATAACATTGGTCCAATTAAGTGAAGCACTCCACAGCCACCTGTATTTCTGTCAGAGTATGTGTCTCCAGGGTGTAGTCGGGAGCATATAATAATTCAGGAATGATTGCCTCAAAGGTTTTATTGGACTCACTCAGTTAACTCAGATAGAATACAGAGAAAAAGAAAAGCTTGTTGACTTGCTGACTTTCAGCTCCTGTGTTTTCTGCCTAGATATGCAGTTAACGGAGAGGAATATATATCAAAATGGCCTAATAATTATCTGATCATCAAAGTTCCATAATTTATTATTTGTAGATGTGAGAAATCTGGCTCTCTTGATAAGGGCTCTTTTAAATAGTTGACTGTAGCTGGTTGTTCTGTGTAAGAAACAAGTAACCTGTGTTTTCAGTTGAGGGTAGGAGAGCTCATTCAAACTCATGTATTGCACTACTTAGAAAAAGTGAGAAGGAATGTTTTATGTATTTATTTTATATTATAAAAATTAATGAACATTAACTTCAATTAAAATAGGGTGGGGAGGTCGCAAAGGGGAACTTTCACACCCCACCACTAACAGCAGAATGAAGCAATAAGAAGACTTCTCCTTCTTCCCTGACAAAAGCTCAGCCAATGAGAACCTGTCATGACTCAACCAGTGAAGAAACTACTATTCTTCAGGCTTTTAATTTCTCCGATGGACTTTGTTTACCCTAGCCCTTCCAACTTATTTTTCTTCTCTTTAAAAGAGTTCTCCTTTCGCTCTATAAGGATCTGCATATGTTTTGTCATGGTTGAAAAATCCCTAAATTGCAATTTTTTATTCATCTCAAATAAACTAAAATTTTTTTTTTTTGCTAGAGAAGTAACTGGCAGTCTGTTTTAGGCCAACAGTGTGTTATTTGCATGGTATAGAGACAGTCTGGAAGGCTGTAAGAGAAGATGATATTTACATTTTAACCTCGTGATTTTATCCCTGCTTTGGGGAAATGAAACAATAAAAATATGGCCTCTTTGAGTCAAGAAATCATATTGGAATACGAGGAATAAATTATATGATATTTTGTTGAATAATGAAGAGTCACTGTGCCCCCAGCATTCCTCTTTATCATATTACCTTGTATGTTTCTTCTGCCTAAACTGTCCTTTCTTAATTCTCTGATTAGCAGCCTATACCCATTCTTACCATCTCTTGCCTGGTTTAGAGTAATAGGACTTTTCATCCAGCCTCTCGCTGCCAGGCTGTACTCCACATTGTCCAAAAAACAAACAAACAAACAAACAAAAAACCCTGTTCCTCATACCAATAAACTCATGATCAAGCATATATTATCTGACACTGGCTTCCCCCATTGTGGCAAACAGTGCATGAAAAATGCCAGACACGTAAAAATTGTATCTTAGCTCATGTTTCTCCTTCTGGGTTAAGTTGGAATGTCTTAGTTCATTATACAAGGCCTTGAGTAGCCTGACACCAGCCTTACTCTCCGACCTTTTCTTTATTCTACATCACCTATCACTCCTTTTATTAGTAACACTTCTCTACAGAGAGGGACCTTTAAAGTTTGTTACAAGGAATTGGCTCCCATGACTGTGTGATTGCTGCTGGAGATGCAGGCAAGCCTGTATATGTAGTACCAACTGCATCTGAATGTCTGAGAACCAGGACAGCTGATGATGTAAATTCCAACCACAAAACCAGCAAACTTAAGATACAAGGAAAGCTAATGTTTCAGGAGGAGTCTGAAGGCCAGAAAAGAGCAATGTCACAGCTCAAGCAATCAGGTAGAAATTCCCTCTGACTCAGCCTTTTTGTTCTGTTGATAGGGAGAGGCCCACCCACTTTGGGGAGGGTAATCCGCTTGCTTTATTTACTCAGTCTACAGATTCAAATGTTAATCTTATCCAGAAATGTCCTCAGACACACACCCAGAATATGTTTGGCCAAGTCTGGGTACGCTGCGGTCCAGTCAGGTTGACATAAAATTAAGCATCACACCTGCTGTCACCCCACTGATGAGCCACATGAGCATGCCCTCGCTTCCTGCATTGGCCACATTTTCCTGTTCTCTGCTGTGGCTTTGTACAGGTTTCTCCCATTGAATTGAGTGGCTTCTCTCTCTCTCTCTCTTTTTTTTTTCCTGTGATAGATATTATTTTTTTATCCTTAAAAGCACCTTCAGTCACATCATAGTGAAGACTCCATGAATTGACCTAAGCAGCATTAATTTCCTGATGTCTTCTCCCTCTCTGTTTTAGCTACATGAAATATCATGACTATCTGGCAGACTACTTCTCTGTCTTCCTCACTTGACTATGAGTTAATTAACCAGGGCCTGGCTCTTAAGGAGGGGTGTCAGCTGCTGATCCATCAGGTGATATTGGTTCATATCCGCAGATATTTTTATTGTCATAATTGGAGGAAGGAATGCTATTGCATTCTACTGTATAGAGGGGTGTGTGTGTGTGTGTGTGTGTGTGTGTGTGTGTTAGCCTCTCAGTCTTGTCTGATTCTTTGTGATCCCATAGACTGTAGCTTCCAGGCTCCTCTGTCCATGGAATTCTCCAGGCAAGAATACTGGAGTGGGTAGCCATTCCCTTCTCCAGGGGATCTTCCTGATCCAGGGTCGAACCTGGGTCTCCTGCATTGCAGGCAGATTTTTAAACATCTGAGCCACCAGGGAAGTCCTATACAGAGGCTGGGGTGTGGCTCACAAAATTACATACAAGACATCCTTTTGCAACAAAGAATTGTCTAGTTAAAATATCCTTGGCATTCCTGATGTTTCGAGCAGGATAATTCTTGATTACAAGGATTCATCTTGTATAGTGTACGGTGATTTGCAGCATCTCTGATCTCTATCCACCAGAAGCCAGTAACAACATCTCCTCCAGTCATTGGAGATGTCCCTTCAGTTGCAAAATTTGTCTATTATTCCTGAGAACTTTTTAAAAATGCCATGAAAAAGCCAAACAGAGACTAAATTTGTGATTACCAAGGGCTGAAACATGGGGGTAAATGAGTGGTTGGTGAAAGGGTACAGATATCCAGTGGTTCTGGGGATCTAATGCACAGCATTGGGAGTCTAGATAACAGTACTGTACTGTATAATTGAAAGTCACTGGCGAGTAGATCTTAAATGTTCTCAGCATAGAAAATAAATGATAATTATGTGACTTGATGGCGGTATTAGCTAACAGTAAGGTAGTAATCATACTGCAGTATGTAAGTGTATCCCCTTAAAGGTACACAATGTTGAATATCAATTGTATCTCAATACAGTTGGGGAAAATACTGTGCATACTAGCACCTAATTAGGTAGGGTGGTGAAAGGCTTAAGAAAATGAACTCCACACTCATAGAATTCTGGGCTTGAAACTCATCTCCACTTAGTGCAGGGAATAATGAGACATATTTAACTTCACACAAATCTATATTTTCATCTGTGGCCTAATAGTCTAATAATACAAAATGACTTACACAGTAGTTGGGATAATTAAATGAGTTAATGACAGTGACTGGTAGATGGTGAGTGCTCAAAAACTGTAGCTATCGTGATCGCTAAGAGAATGTCACCATGAGGGTGGGTGAATTTATAAATATTCTTAGCTACATCATTGTAGAACATATATTAAACTTAAATTTTGAACATCTTAGCACTGAAGCACTATCTGGATTATATTTAAATGTTTCACATGTAATTTTTGTCTTCCTGAATACAGGGATTACATATTTGCTTTCACCCACAATGCAGGTTGTGATAAATATTTGTCAAATTGAAACTAACAAGAAAAAACATTGCCACTGATAACGTTGTGTGTGGCTGCTGTACCTCCAAATAATTCTTACTTGCTTGTCTGACCCATTACTGCTCTGAGTAATTCTCTTTTTATCAGTATTAAATGCATACAGAGGCAGCATGTAAAATATCAGTTTACCGCGCCATGGTGTACTGCTGCAATACTATGAGGTAATGCGATGAAAGATGAAATTTGGAACATAGATGTCTGTAGGAGGTCCAAAAGTTATGGGAAAATGATTCAGATTGTACAGAGTATGATCACAGGATTAAGGAAACCAATTGTCACTTCCGCTGTGTGGAGATAACAAGTCAGAATGTGCCAGATACACAGCTTGTCTGCAGCTGTCGTCATTTGAATCTTTTGTACGACATCCATTTATCCATTTCCTTCCTCAACTGTGTGGGATTTGGAAGTGCAGACATTTGATCAGAGTCACTTTTGTGTAGAGGCTACTTGTATGATAGCTCTGAGATTTAAACCATGCATAAGAAAATATAACCTGGAAATATTCCACAAATATCACTTAAGCTACTACAAATGCTTTTGTTGGTTGGATTTAGTTTGATATAACTTTAAAGTGCTGCATTTATGATCATGAACTTTCTTCTCTGTTTCGGCAGACTTAGGACTAAAGTCTCATTGTGTTTCTCACTCATAGAACAACTCCAATAATAGTCAGGTATATATAATGAAAAGCTGTAAATTCAGTATATCCAGGTACCCCCTTCTTGCTTGCCTGAGATAGCATATGTGGGTGAGGATGTTAGTAAGAGTGCACAGAAAAATAAATCTTGGGAGTAATAATGGTTTAATAAATAATCATTGCTTGCTGATGCATAAGAGCTTGTAATTTGAAGTGTGACAGACTATATAAAGAGTACATCTTCCATTCCAGTTACTTTTCTAAGTTACTGAAGTGAATTGATTTTTAAAGATGACTATCCCAGTGTATGCTGGTCTGACAAAAATATCCTGTAATATTTTCAATTCCAAACAATATTAAAACAAATAATTTGAAACATTCAAAATCGATTTTAATCTCCAAAATGTAAAAACACACTCTATCATGTATCTCATCATGTGATTTTTGGTTCAGCTAAGACCCATGGGTAACTTTGAGATTTTTGTCTTTACTCTGCAAATTACCAGTCGAATTTGAGTTCACTTGCAGACACACAGTACAGCCAGTTTACTGACACCTGGTTATGGTAAAGAGAATTACAGCATTTATTTGCAAGGCACCGAGTAAGGACGACATGTAGTTGACGCTCATAAGACTTGAACTTCCCGATGGATTTTAACAAAGGGTTTTTAAAGCCAACATTAGGGGTGAGGATTGTAGTGTGCATGGATGACAGCACATCTGTTTACAAAGTGATTCCTTGAGTCTTTTCAATCCGCCATTGACACCTACTGCTTAGAAACAAAAAAGTTTTCATTCAAAACTTTACTGCTCTTGACAATTCACCTAATCACCCAAGGACTGTGATGGAGATGAAAATGAGGTTAATGTTGTTTTTTGTGCCTGCAGATGCAGCATCCATTCTGAAGCGCATGGATCAAGTGATAATTTTCACTCTCAAGTGTTACTATTGAAGTGATACATTTCCTAAGGGTATAGCTGCCATAGATAGTGATTACTCTATGGCAAAGTCAATCAAAAACATTGGGAAAGTGTTCACCATCCTCAGTTCTGTTCAATCACTCAGCTGTGTCCAACTCTTCATGACCCTGTGGACCACAGAATGCCAGGCCTCCCTGTCCATCACCAACTCCCAGAGTCTACTCAAACTCATTTCCATGGAGTCAGTGACACCATCCAACCATCTCATCCTCTGTTGTACCCCTCTTCTCGTGCCTTCAATCTTTCCCAGCATCAGGGTCCTTTCAAATGAGTCAACTCTTCACATCACATGGCGAAAATATTGCAGTTTCAGCTTCACCATCAGTCCTTCCAATGAATACCCAGGATTGATCTCCTTTAGGATGGACTGGTTTACCTCCTTGCAGTCCAAGGGACTCTCAAGAGTCTTCTCCAACACCACACTTCAAAACGCATCAATTCTTTGGTGCTCAGCTTTCTTTATAGGCCAACTCTCACATTCATACATGACTACTAGAAAAACCATACCTTGGACTAGATGGACCTTTGTTGGTAAAGTAATGCCATTGCTTTTTAATAAACTGTCTATGTTGGTCACAGCTTTCCTTCCAAAGAGTAAACGTCTTTTAATTTCATGGCTGCTGTCACCATCTGCAGAGATTTTGGATCCCCAAAAAATAAAGTCAGCCACTGTTTCCACTGTTTCATCTATTTGCCATGAAGTGATGGGACCAGATATCATGATCTCAGTTTTCTGAATGTTGAGCTTTAAGCCAACTTTTTCACTCTCCTCTTTCACTTTCATAAAGAGACTATTTAGTTCTTCTTCACTTTCTGCCATAAGCGTGGTGTCATCTGCATTTCTGAGGTTACTGATATTTCTCCTGGCAATCTTGATTCCAGCCCGTGCTTCATCCACACCAGCATTTCTCATGATGTACTCTGCATATAAGTTAAATAAGCAGGGTGGCACTATACAGCCTTGACATACTCCTTTTCCTATTTGGAACCAGTCTGTTGTTCCATGTCCAGTTCTAACTGTTGCTTCCTGATCTGAGTACAGGTTTCTCAAGAGGCAGGTCAGGTGGTCTGGTATTCCCATCTCTTTCAGAATTTTCCACAGTTTATTGTGATCCACACAGTCAAAGGCTTTGGGATAGTCAATAAAGCAGAAATAGATGTTTTTCTAGAACTCTCTTGCTTTTTCGATGATCCATTGGATGTTGGCAATTTGATCTCTGGTTCCTCTGCCTTTTCTAAAACCAGCTTGAACATCTGAAAGTTCATGATTCACATATTGCTGAAGCCTGGCTTGGAGAATTTTGAGCATTACCTTATTAGCATGTGAGATAAGTGCAATTGTGTGGTAGTTTGAGAATTCTTTGCATTGCCTTTCTTTGGGACTGGAATGAAAGCTTCACCATCCTAGATGCCATTAAAAACTTTTGTGACTCATGGGCAGAGGTCAACATATCATCATTAACAAAAGTTTGGGAGAAATTGATTTTAATCCTCATGGATGGCTTTGAAGGGTTCAAGACTTCAGTGTTGGAAATAATTGCAGATACTGTAGAAATAGCAAGAGAACTTGAATTGAAGTGATACCTGAGGATATTATTAAATTGCTACAGCAAATTCTAAGAGGACTGACATCAATTTTGAAAGAAGTTCTACGGTGAGGTATATGTTATCAAACAGTACTGCAGCTACAGAGAAAAAATGTTCTTAAACAGAGGAGTGAATCAAAGTAGCAGACTGTATTGTTTTCTCATTTTAAAGAATTGCCACAGTCACCTCACCTTTCAGCAGCCACCACCCTCCTCAGTTAGGAGCCATCAACATCAAGGCAAGAACCACTGCCAGCAAAAAGTTTATGACTTGCTGCGAGTTCAGAATACAGCATTTTTTTTTTTTTAACAATAAAGCAATTTAAAGAACATGCATTGTTTTTTAGACATAATGCTATTGCACACAATAGACTACAGTATAGCATAAACACAACTTCTGTATGCACTGGGGACCCAAAATTTGTGTGATTTGCTTGACTGCAATGTGCAATTTGTGGCAGTGATTTGGAACTGAGCCTTCAATATTTCTGAGGTGCATTTGTGTATTATTTTCATTGTCAGCACATTGGAATATATTTGCCTGATAAATGTGATGATTTTATGGTCAAAGAGATTAATAGTATGAAATTTGACAGCTCTGTTACAAAATTTGACCACTGATAATTTGATAACGGTAACTGACATTAGGGTAGGAACTGAGTTCAGAGACAAGAGGTTGATGATCCCACGCATAAGAAAAAGAAGCAGTCGATTATTTTCTGTGTATCCTTCCAATCATAGTAATTTTAACACGAGTGAATCTGTTGATCAGATTTATAAATGACTGTCCTTTTCAGTGAAAATGACTACTTTTAAAATAATGTCCCATTACATATATTTTTAAATGAAGCATTCTTCTCTGGAAGATGATCAAATTTCAAAGGTAATATCATTACACTCCAGGTATATATGTATCTCTCATACTGTCTATCTATTGCTAGATAAATATACCAGAGAACATGAAATGTGAAAATCTGGTTTGAGGATCAAGCTACCAAATTACTTATCTTTTATTTATAACAATTACAATTTTTTTTTTACAGTTTCTTGGTACAAACTCATAGTGTGAAGAAGAAGGCATACAAACTCAGTCACTCTTTTTAAACAGCTGTATTATACTGAATAGGAGGTAAAATATTATGATAATATAAAACTGCGAAGAAAAGTTTTACTTTTTATTTAGAGAGCCACATATCACTTTAAAAAACATTAACTTTCTCAGTAAATAAAATTTAAAATAATGTGATCTTAATTTAACATGCTTGCTAAAAGTCCTCTATTTTACAATTAACTCATAAATTTTTAAAAAATAATCATTGATTAAATTATTTAAAAAAGAATTTGTTATGTAGTAATCTCATTTTGAATGTATGAAATCTCAATAGTCCTTTAGATACAGAGTAATGGTTTATATAACAGTTGTCTAAATTAGATGTCTTCTAGGATTACTATTTAATTATATATTAGAGAAATGTATTTTATAAGAAAATTATACTGCTTATATATGTATTTTAATAAAATAAAATTACTTAGATTTTCTAATTATAAACTATTTTGAAATATTAATGAAAATTTATATTTAAATATATACCTTATGAAGTATTTCAATGTATTTGTTTAAAGTTGTATTTTGGTTCTAGAGTGTTTTCATACATAGACTCACAATGCAGCCATCCAAAAAAGAATTTACAGATAATTTGATCCAACCTCTTTATTTAACTGATGAAAAAACTGACATTCAGAATGGTCATGAGAAATTTACAAATAGAAGCCAGATGTTGCAACTCCTTGTCAAATATGTCTTCTGTTACACATGTTGCAACTTCATGAATCATCAGTTTTCATCAAAATTGCCATTAAGCCCCAATATTAAACATATTTAACCACTCTATTCCTTTCAATTGAACATATTGATGATGCAGATAGAAACAAAATATTTTTCAGTATCCCTAGATCATTACTTAAATATTAATATTTGTGCTTGTGTAATTTTATAGAGAAGTAGCAATTGGCTTTCTACTTTGAAATGCCAGTAGAGCCATGGTTTATTTCATCAAGACAGTTGTAATCTTTTTTCTTGTTTCTATACTTTTTTCATTCTTTACAGTATACAGTACTTGAAACAGAATCTGTTTCTTTTTATACCTTCATACTTCTGCATTGTTTTCAGATCTCTTGCAACTGTGCAGTTGCTTTCAAAGTGGTGAAAGAGGTGACTTAGCCTTACTTATCTAGCTTGAAAGGTCCATCTTCACATCAACCTATAGTCCCCATGCTCCCATACAAATCACAGGACAGGAATAGTATTTTTTCTATTTTGTAATGTATATTTCTCTTGAATAATGTCCTTGTTTTGAATAACAGAAATAAAAATAACCTGTCTCAAGCAATTATGAAAATTGCACAAAATCACACTTGTAAATGTAAAGTATTACTTGTCTTGAAAATTTAAATCTATTTGATGTCACTCTCTGTCACTGGACGGAATGAAGACAAGCCAGAGTAGCATAAGGAAATGCGTAAGCTTCTGTTGTTCCGAACGGCAAACAGTGATGGATTTCTCACAAGTATTTCATTTAGGTCAGAACACATAGAGATTTCTCATTTAGTAATTCAGACACACTCTCATACTACATTAAAATCTCCATGCACTGAAACAAAATGTTTGAATGAAAAGGATGTTTGGCAACTTCAACATAAGTGAAGGGCATTTTCAGTGACCTTCACTATTGTTTAAGGAATTTGTCTGCTGGACATCCTTTTTGTTTTGTTTTGTTTTAATGTAGAGCATTCTGCATCTTGTGACCTTCAGCATCCTGAAAACACTAAAGAACTGTTCCCTATGACCAGTATAATTAAAGCAGTGTACTGGCATTTTGAATTTATGTGCCAACAGGTGCCCTAATATAAGAAAATATAAAAGGGTATTTAATTTTGACAAGACACTGCCTAAATTCTTAAAAAGAGAAATAACTTTTGTTAGAACAGAATTATTATACCTTAATTAGGGAGTCAGTTATCATTTCTTAATTTCTCTTTCTATTTTTTTCTAAAGACTCACCAATATCTGCTGGGGTGCCGAACTTTTAAAGAAAGCTTAAAAAGCAAAATTCTTTTATGGTTGTGATTATTAGTTATTTTCTCTTTGAATTGGAAGAAAAAATCAAAGAAGGATATATGAGCACCAATTTGAAGAGAGTGCTAAAAGCCATAAAACTGATATACTTAGTATGAAATTTAAATATTTATATACTACAGGACTCTTTTGAATAGTAATTATCACAACCTTAAGTGCAATGCTAATGTATCTGAAATGGGTTTCATTGCCAGAACATGCTGCAGGGATTATGTGAGAAAAACATATAATCAGGCATTGTCTAGAATTTCTAGGCAAATAATTAGTCACCTTTTTAATTACACATGATTTACAAATTATAAAATATAAAGGCAAATTTATATCAATTGAATATATATATATATATCATATTTGTTACAGTGGAACTGTATATAAATGTATGTACATAAGTACATGTATGTGCTTATGGGTAAATTTGACACATGTATGTTTTTAAGGCTTCTTATGTAATACATTTCTAAGGCAACTTATGATTATTTGAAGCCTAATTATGTTATAAAAAGCCATTATACTATGTAGTCCACACCATTGGTGCCCTGCCTATATCACCCTTAGTGGACTGGAGTGCCTATATCTCAGTGTCTGTGAGTGTTGACTGACAATAGTTGAACGCTGTTCCCTTATCTTGAAAAATGGTCTTGACAAAATGGAGTTTTCTTAAATATACAGAAGTAGCTCACAGTTTTGCATTCACCCTAGGGGTGGATAAAGCCAAAGACTGACAGATACGGGAGTACTGAAAACTAGCAACCTTCCCTCAAGGTTGACCACTTTGTCCTGGCATTTATGCTGTCTGTTGGTTCAGGCTGAAACTAGAGATCCGCTGAAGTCAAATCTTTATCCAGCCTTTTTTTTTCCCCTGCTTAATCTTGCTTCCTCACACTTTCATAGGTTTTACTGATATAATTTCATCACTATATCATTTGCACAATAATCCTTCTTTTAATCTCTACTCAGGGAATCTGAACCTGAAAAAAAATAACCCAGCTACCACTGTGTACAATAAGATTACAGCAGAAATTGGATGCTTCGAAAGGTCATTATTTGCATAGGTCTATTGGGCTTGCCTGGTGGCTCAGAGGTTAAAGTGTCTGCCTGCAATGCGGGAGACCTGGGTTCGATCCCTGGGTCGGGAAGATCCCCTGGAAAAGGAACTGGCAACCCACTCCAGTATTCTTGCCTGGAGAATCCCATGGACGGAGAAGCCTGGTGGGCTACAGTCCACGGGGTCACAAAGAGTCGGACATGACTGAGCGACTTCACTTTCACTTTCACTCCATTCAGGTACTGCCTAATGGTTTGAAGAGGTCCTAAAGAACCTAAAGAACCTTAAGATTCTAGAAAAATTGGGAAAACATTCTGCATAGAGCTCTCATGTTTCTGCATATCTTGAATCAACTTTTGTTCTGGAGTATCTAACATTACGATTATAAAGACTTACTTTTAGAAGAGTTTTAGATTCACAGAATAATTGAGAGAAAGATACAGAGATTTCCCATACAATTCCTGTACCTAAACAGCCTCCCCATTATCAGCATCTCCCACCAGAATCATACAATGTGGAGGAGCCTTTCCAGACTGACTGACTATTAATAATATGCATTTATGATCCTTCTATGCATTTAATGTCCCTCTATATCTTTTCATAATGTAGTAGATCATTTGCATTTGGTACGGAATAATGTTCCATTGTCTGGAAGTACCATGATTTATTTATCCATTTGCCTACTGAAGTACCTTTTTTGCTTCCAAGTTAAGGCAGTTTTAAGTAAAACTGCTATAAACTTCTGTGTGCAGAACTTGTGTGGATTTAAATGTGTGGATGGACATAAATTTGGAATCCTTCAGTTATATAAAAATTTAATGAAATCTCAATTAAATAGAGTTGGGAGACCAAAATAGGGTGCTCTCCCATCCTATGATGATAAGAGAGACCAATAGGAAGAAGAGAAACTTCACCCTGGCAAAGACTCAGCCAGTGAAAAGCCATGGACTTTCTTTACTAGAACCCTACCAACTTCCTTTTCATCTCTATAAAAGCCTTCTCCTTCCCTTGCTGTTCCAGACTCGAGTGTGGTTTGCTATGATTTCAGACCCTGAATTGCAATTTTCTGCTGATCCCAAATAAAACTCTCTTTGCTGGAGAAATATGTGGTAGTTTGTTTCAAGTCAACTGGTAGATACCAAGGAGCCTGTTGCTGGATCACAGAGAAGTAATATGTAAAGTTTTACTTATAAGAAGCTGCTAAACTATCTTCCAAAGTTGCTGTACCGTTTTGTACTCACTCCAGCAATGCCTGAGAGTTCCTATTGCTCCACATCTTCTTCAGAATTTGGTGTCAGTGTTTTGAATTTTGCCCATTCTAACAGATGTGTGGTAGTATGTCATCTGCATTTACATTTTTCTGATGACATATTATATGACTTGGCACATCTTTTCTAATGTTGGATATCTTCTTTGGTGAGGTGTCTGAAAGGGCCTTTGGCCTAGTTTTTACTTGGGTTGTTTGTTTTCTTATTGTGGAGTTTTAAGTTTATTTATTTACTTATACTTTGGTTAAGTCTTAATCTGATGTGTCTTTTCAAGTGTTTGTTTTCCCAGCCTGTGGCTTGTCTTCTAATTCTCTGAACATTGTCTTTCAGAAAAAAGTTTTTAATTTTCATTAAATCCAGTTTTTTATTTTTTTAATGGGTCTTTTTGTATTATACCTAAAAGTCATCGCTATATGCACAATCATGTAGATTTTTGCCTATTTTTTTAGGCGTTTTATAGTTTTGCATTTATCATTTAGGTCTGTCTTATATTTTGCTAACTCTTATGAAGAGTGTTAGTCTGTACCTAGATTTTTTTGTTTTATTTTTGCATATGGATGTCCAGTTGTCCTAATACCATTCATTGAAGAGACTATTTTGTACCATTGCATTGTCCTTGTTTCTTTATCAAAGATCAGTTGACTATAACAATGTAGCTTTATTTAGGGGCTATCCATTCTGTCCCGTTGATCTATTTATTTGTTCTTTTGCCAACACCCCAATTTCTTGATTACTGTAGCCTTGTGATGAGTCTTGAAATTGGGTAATATTAGTCTTTCAAATTTTTTCTTTACTTTCAGTATCATGTTGGCTATTCTCTGTCTTCTGCCTCTCTATTTAAACTTTTGAAACAGTTTATTACTGTCTATAAATAGCTTTCTAGGATATTGGTTGCTATTGAATCTATAGATCAAGTTGCAAAGAATTGTCTTCTTAACAGTATTGTGTGTTCATATCCATGACATGGACTATCTCTCCATTTATATTTTTATTTCATTTATCAAATTTTGTAGTTCTCTTCATATAGATCTTTTACACATTTTATTAGATTTATACCTAAATAATTTATTGGATGCTCATTTAAGTGGGATTGTGTTTTTATTTTTAAGTTTTTTATTTATTTTGCTACAATATTGCTTGTTTTATGCTTTGGACCTTTGGCCATGAGGCATGTGGGATCTAGCTACAACCAGGAATCAAACCTGCAACCCCTTCATTGGAAGGCAAAGTCCCAACCACTGGACCACCAGGGAAATCTCTGAGATTGTATCTTTTTTATTTCAATTTCACTCATTCATTACTGGTATATAGAAAAATGATTGACTTTTATATAGTAGCCTTGTATTCTTTAACTTGGCTATAATTGTTTATTACTTCCAGGGGTTTATTTGTTGATACTTTTGAATTTCCTACATAGATAATCATGTCGTCTGTCAATCAAGACAGTTGTGTGTTCCTTTCCTATATGTGTAGATTTTATTCCCTTTTATTAACTTGTTCTATTAGCTAGAATGATATTGAGAAGGAGTGGTGGTAGTAGCTTTTCTTGCCTTGTACCTGATCTAAGTAGGAAAATTTCAAGTTTCTCAGCATTAAGTATGATGTTAGCTGTACACTTTTTGTAGATATTCATTATCAAGCTGCATAAGTTCTCCTCTATTCTTGTTTTATGAAGAATTTCTGTCATTAATAGATGTTGGATTTTATCAAATGCTTTTTCTGCACCTACTGATGTGATCATGTGAGTTTTCTTTTTTTAGTTTATTGATATCAAAGATTGCATTAATTGATTTTCAAATGTTGAACCACCTTCTCATGCTTGCAAAATCTCACTTGGACGTGGTGCATAATTCTTTTTATACACTGTTGGTTCTATTTACTAATGTTTTGATGAGGATTTTTACACATATTTTCATGAGAAATATTGGCCTGTAATTTTCTTTCCATGTAACATTTTTATCTGGTTTTGACTTTAGGGGAATGCTGGCCTTACAGGCTGTATTAAAATGTATTCTTTCCACTCTGTCCCCTGAGAGAGATTGTAGAGAATTGGTAGAATACATTTCTTAAGTGGTACAATGTACCAGTGAACTCCTCTAGGCCTGGTGCTCTCTGTTTTGGAAAATATTAGTTCTGGAGTATCTTTTCAAGGAGGTATGTATAGGGTACAACTTTAACGATAGTGTTAATGGCTCTCTTCATGCCAGAGTACTGATTTGTTTACTGTCTAATATGATAAGTATTGTGTCTCCATCTGGGGTAAAGTTTGGGTAGACTTGCTAACAGCTGCCTATGGTTTCCTTACCTGTGGTGTAAACCTTCTGCATGTGCAGCATGCGTCCGGCTGCTCTGCATCACGCTGTGGGACATGGTGGGAGGTGGTGCTGAGTGAAGTAAGTGCAGCCCTGTAGCCTGTGGTGCTGTTGTGCTCCAAGCAAGAAAATCTTATACCTCTGATCAGTGAGTCTCTTGTATTCTGCCAGCATCTATAACATAAAGACACTTGTGGGGTTATTTCCCTATGTTTTCTATAGTATTAAGCTTCTTTAGAGCCTCCTTAGGCCAATAACTAAACCTTAAAACAAGGTTAAATATCATATCCTTCATAGTTCTTCATAAGAAATCTCCCCAGAAATACACATATATCTTATCAAGCAAGGGAAGGCACCCTGGAGAAGGGAATGGATACCCACTCCAGTATTCTTGCCAGGAGAATTCCATGGACAGAGGAGCCTGGGAGGCTACAAGTCCATGGGGTCCCAAAAAGTTGGGCATGACTGAGCAGCTAAAACTATCCAGTAAAGATAAGTGGGCAGAGATTCAGATATTATGATAACATCACATCTAAGGAAACAGATTTAACTGAAGACAATATAAAGAAGCATGTCTTAAGATACCTTTGGAAATTTGATGATTAGAGTCAGATTCTGTTGTTTTTTGAGATCTTCCAAATAAATGTGATCCATCACATACTTCATTGTAAAGGTATTTCAAATATATTAATAATGTATATGCAGAAATACTCAGCTTGGAGTGAAAGGTTCTTGTTTGACATTTTTAATTTTAGAGACTTCTTATTCCTGTAAGGTTATGAAATAATCAGTATATCTTAAGCCACATGGATTTAGACATTTTTTTCCCTGTGTTTTACTTGATTGGCCAAACTGATAATCATTCAGTGAATACATTTGTGACGTTAGATTCTACCTACATTTCTCGTTGACATATATCTTCCATTTGAATTTCAGGCTTTTTTTTTTTTAACATTTGGGACAACCATGAATTTTTAAAATAGATACAAACAAGTCTTACCTTAGAACACTTTTTATAACATTTAAAAGTTTTTCATTAAAGTCAGATAAAGCATGAATAAGAGTAGAATGCTTTAACTTTTGTATGTCAGAAGGCTAAGTTGAGGCTTCTCATGGATGACTTCAAATTAAGATTTAATCATTCTATTTTCCTAATATTTGGATTTTAGAGGAAAGGTGAATCAAGACATTTAAACTTCTGGAAAAATTAAGCTCTAAGGTTCACTCCAAAAACAGCCTCCTACAGTGTATTCATCATACTCACTGTGTTTAACAAAAAGAAGCCATGTTCAAATGAATCCAAGGTCATATCCAGATTTAATATTCTATGATGAATCTGAGACCTTAAATATCAATTATAAAATTGTCTTAATGAAGAGTCATGATGCATTTATAGCTATTTAGGAGAACACATACAGGGAAATACTGATACTACTAGGTATAAAACTGAGTTTATATGGTGGTGATAATTGTGTACGAGATGTGCATGATGGAACGTTTAGAAATTAAAGTAGAGATGAGACTTGAATGATAACCAAACATATGCTTGATGATTGGCAAAGTAAAGTCATCTCAGACAGTCGTTATGTAGACATAAGGGTATGAGTCTGATATGTTTGAGAACTGCAAGTGCATAGTTTAGAGTTACTAGAACATAACGTTTGAGTCAGGAAAGAGCTGAGAAGAGTTTTATCACAGGCAAAGGCCAGCCCATGAACATTCAATGAAAAGGAATTTGATTTGTATATCATCTGTTATAACCATTGACGTCTTTGAGGAGGTTTGCAATATAATTAGATTCCTCATTTTCAATTCTTAATACTAGCAAAAGGATGTATAGGAAGAAAGAGATAGGAAGGAGGTAACGGATCTCTATGACAGAGAATGAATGCAGCCAGCCGAGTGTAATTTGAAGATGAACACAAGGTTATAATCTTTCTTCAAAATCAGCCTTAGACTTATACTATTTGGGAATTTGGACACCATCTCTAAGTATGAGTCCAGGTTGCTGTTTGCTTTGGAAGGACTGATGCTGAAGTTGAAACTCCAATACTTTGGCCACCTGATGTGGAGGACCGACTCATTTGAAAAGACCCTGATGCTGGGAAAGATTGAGGGCAGTAGGAGAAGGGGCCAACAGAGGATGAGATGCTTGGATGGCATCACTAACTCAATGGACATGAGTTTGAGTAAATGCCGGGAGCTGGCGATGGACGGGGAAGCCTGGCTTGCTGCAGTCCATGGGGTCGCAAAGAGTTGGATACAACTGAGCAACTGAACTGAACTGAACTGAACTGGACTCCACCTCTAGTATATATATATATAAACTATAATCTATTTTTCTTCTATTCCTTACACTTGATAGGAACTACATTTTCAAATCAAAAGTGGAAGAGCTTATATAAATTGATTGTTAGCATGCATTTTAGGATTCTCTAAAGACAAAAGCATTAAACAGGAATATCCTATGCAAAATTGAATACACTTTTTAGTAACTTTAAACAGTCTTAAACCATTTACCAGAAATACCTAGGACTGAGGCTCTCACTTTATATCAGAATGTAAAAAATGCCAACCCTTTAATGTATAACTTTGATGATGATGTAGTGCTCTTATGTAAATATTCCTTGGCATTTCTATTGTACTCATCATATCTCAGACACAGAGCATTTTATAAATAGAATTTTAAATACTTTAGTGAAAGGAATCAGTAAAGCATCAAATACTGGTCTTGTATCCTATTTTTACTTGCTTCTTGATTTGAAAACTTAAAAGACATGTTCAATTATATTATTTAAATGAGTATTTGTCAAACACCTAGTTGCAGGGCACTAGTGGAAAGTATGGAATCCCAGGTTCCAATTCAAATTCAGAGTCAATAACTCCTGGAAAGGAGTACTGAAAATTGAATTGCAAATATAACCCCCGTAAGTCTTCAGAACAGAGCTTTCTGGAAATTAATTGCATTATCTCATTCATTATTTGCAAACTGAGCAATATGGCATTGTAGAACTTCAAATAAGTTAATGAGTAACAGTATTTCCTTGTGTTCTTCACTTATGATTTAAAAGAGGGTAAATAATGGAATTAAGAATGGCTGTAATAGGAAAGAGAATGGTATACCTGCAGTTCGAATGAGGTGTGCATGGCAAAGATGAAATGATGAATGGCAGTTTGGACAATACCTGTCCCCGGATTCCTAAGTGAGTAACAAGGATTTTTTTTTTCCTGAAAGAAAGTATCGATCTAGGTTATTGATGGCAGTAATAAATATCACTGAGTCAAGGAACAATCACTGAAGCCATCTTTTATCCCCCCAATTCAGTGGACATAATCCACTAAAATCAACAACCAGGTATTCAGCTTCCTCAATAATTTTGTAGCCAAGGTCATATTTTCCCAGAGTGTTTAATGTTATGACAGAATCAGAAACCTTTCTAAAGCTAAGAAAGGTTATGTGTACAGTACTTGATCGCTCATATCTGTCACCCTGTCCTAAGGAAAAGAGACTGTTTGACAGGAATTCTTTTAAATTCTTCCTGAATAGGCCCAGGAACTTGTTTCATGCAATTTTGGGTAAGCAGAGTACTGTGGATTTCTAAATAGAAAGATACTGATAATCTAGATTCATGCTCTTAGGTGATCTTTTCTTAGGCTGGACTTTTACTTCTTAATGTTATGAATTATGTTTATGAGCCCCTATCTCTGGTGATTTGAAA
Organism: Cervus canadensis; assembly: GCF_019320065.1. Taxonomy (NCBI): domain Eukaryota; kingdom Metazoa; phylum Chordata; class Mammalia; order Artiodactyla; family Cervidae; genus Cervus; species Cervus canadensis. Next base: position 29,814,509 of record NC_057394.1, read on the forward strand.
TAATCACTTTCAGGGTTGTTTTTTTTTTTTAATTTTTAATAACTTTTTAAACTCTTGATGTCCACATTTTACTTTGCTCATATTGTGCAGAATAAGAGGGTTTCTTATTCTGTTGGTTTTAGGTTAAGAGTTGTCACAGCAAGCATCTTAAATACAAAATCATGAGAGGTCTCTCATTTAAATGGCACTTTGTCATGGGAAAGAGGAAAGAAAACCAGAACATGTATTTGGAAGAGAATGGCATGATAACAGATTTATATAGGGAATCATCATTTGATGGAATTGAAATTTTACTAATTCGATAATTAATGAAAGTATAGTGATAGAATGTTTTGTGTCTGTCAACTCTCCAGCAGATAGATAATAAACCATAACAGATGGAGAGTCAGAATCTGTGAAAAATGCCTGGAGTAGTTTGTAGGTGATAATTATAGTAATATTCAGAGAAAGAGAAATCAAGGCTTTAGATTGATAGTGATAGTCATTATGAGCCATAAAAGTTTCTTTCTTTGAAAATTTGCTCTATAGATTGCAAATTTAAGTTTTGTTTTGTTTTTTTTCAAAGAGCAGATAAAATTACTATTTTAGGTTTTGACCACAATCTAATTCATTTCATTTGATTAAAATACTTTAGTATTTCAACCCTGCTTAAATCCACCCACCTTTATCACCAAGCAGGAGGCAGTCCCCAGAGGTGGAATAAAACATTTGAGAATATTCAAGCCTTCCTAGTACTATCTCAGAAACACAGCCATCACAGGATGTAGAAATATTATGCCTTCCTACTCATCCTCAAGGTCATTTGTATTTCCATGTTAATGTGTTGCCCACTAAGGTTACAGTGATCATCTTTTAGCTTAATAAAAATGCATCCTTGTTTTCAGCAATATCCTATCATTTCTCTCATGTTTTTCAAAACCAAGTAAACTCTTTTAGTTTGATCAGGCTCCTGGATGTTAAGATGAGCTAAGTTTAACAAAATGAAAGTAAATCTCAGAAGTATTTCTAAAACTAAGCATGCTGTCAGTCCTTGTCTAATCATAGATATTCAAAACTATGAGAAAAATATGTAAAAGAAAAATATTTAAGTGACTGCTTTCTTTTCTTTTTCCTCTTTTTTGGGGAGGCTAGCCCATTATTTCTACAAAGTTTCAGTAGTGGGGGAAAAGGTTGGCTTTACCAGGGAATATGCAGGTGACTATCTTATTTGTCTAATCTGTGTGAGAAAGAGGTCAAGTTCCTGCCTAGATGTCAGAGTTAGAGGAGGGAAGTGTGTAGTTCTCTTCACTATATTCCACAGCCAGCCATTGTCCCTCTTCTGTGCTGATTTGACATTTGATATGTTATATCTGCTAAATGCATGTATGCAGCTGGGTATTTTGTCTTTATTATTTTTATTGCACTTTTCAAAGCTATTCGTCTACATAAGCAATGTAAAAGTAAGAAAATAATAGATATAGCACAAGTGAAAGTGAAAGTTGCTCAGTTGTGTCCAACTCTTTGCAACCCCATGGTCTGTGCAGTCCAAGGAATTCTCCAGGCCAGAATACTGGAGTGGGGAGCCATTCCCTTCTCTAGGGGATCTTCCGAACCCAGGGATCGAATCCAGGTCTCCCACATTGCAGGTGGATTCTTTACCATCTGAGCTACCAGGGAACCCCAAGTCATGGTCAAAAGCAAGTGCTTAACTATAGGATCAGTTGACCTTTGCAGTTGATGCAGCTCCATAGGCTCACTTGGCCTTCGAAAACCTTGAGACAGTGCTGCTAATTTATGTGTAGAAGTTCCTGTCACTTTCAGGAATTTATGGGCTTGCCCAGCCTGGGTAGTCTCTTAGTGGACCCACTGCTTTGACACAGGTTTGTTTCTTGTCTCACAGTTGAGGGTATTTAGTGTTTCTTTACTTGTGATTGACCCAACCTTGGGGAAGCTCAATGGCTTGATTGTCCAGATTCTGCAACATTCAAACTAGTCTTTCCACCATTTTCTTCTGTGTAATTTCGATTCTCTCTCCCAAGCATGCCTCCTCTTCTTGATCTCTAGATTCTAATCTTTCTATTTCCCAACCTGATTCTGTCACCATAATCTCTTCCTTTTGGGGCCTTTACTCCTCAAAAGTTTAGAAAGCCAAAACACAGAAGCTGCCGGGCCTGCCGGCTAGATGAACAGGTCAAGGACGCAATCACCAGTGCACCTGAGAAATAAAAGACTAAGAAAGATGGGGTTGAGAGGGACGGAGTCAGCTTCTGACTGATTCCGACGACTTTATTGAGGCGTAACATACATATATATACTAACAGGATTCACCAAATTTTAGATCAAAGACTTGTATACGTGCAGAACTGCAGATACTAGTTTTAGGAGTTTATCTTAACTCCAGCAGAGCATGGCACCAGCATCTTACAAGCAGGTAAAGACTACCTAGACATAAGCCATTCACAGGAGCCCGATAATCTTATCAGAGTCAGGAAAATAGGCAAATGGTGGCTGCAGCGATTTCCTTGAGGGAGGTGAGAAAGGCCAATTTGCACTTTAACAAATCAGGGGTGGCGGGACAGAGAGGGACCTTTTGATCTCTCTCAGGGCCGAGAAGGGGCCTGAGCAGTCAGGCCGGCTCCCCGCATCTCCCCCTTTTCTTTTGACTAATGGCCATTATATCTCCCTCGAAGGAAATGGCCGCGTTTGCAAACGGGAAAACATCAGCAATCTTTTATTTATCATCTCAGATAAGCATTGACAAATGCAAGGGCCAAAACACAGCAATAACAATATGCATATAATGATGAAAATTATAGATTTCCACCAACCACTATGAAACCAGGCAGATATCTGACTCCAAATGCTGGAGTCAGAAAAATCCATAGCGGCTACTTGTTGTTTCATATCTTCTAAAGCATCAGAAACATTTGAGGAATAATCAGGAATATATACACAACACTCCATTTTTATTAAGGCACATGTTCCCCCTTGAGAGGCTGTTAGAATATCCAGAGCCATACGATTTTGTAGAACGGCTTTTCTCATCTGTTTTTGTTCTTCATTAAGAGCCTCTAAAGCTCTTATAGTACCTGTCAATGCCTGTTTTGTAAAACTGTTCAAAGCCTCTACCCTGAGCATAATATCAGTGGCTCCTAAAGAGGGCACAAAAATTGAGGCTAAATAATCATACCAATGAAAAACAGAGCATGACCACTGGGCTTTAACATAAGGTAAATTAACAGGTTGACTAATTTTTTGCTTATGAATTCTCCCAGGGGCAAACACAAACCCTAGGGTACATCTCCCCACCCATCCTACAGGGAGCCAGGGCCAAAGGTTGTATCCACAAATCCATCGAGTGTTATTTGGGGCTACCCATCTTATACCAGGGCTATTTTCCCAATCTGTCCCTGGCCAAATAACAGACTTGTTGACAATAAACGTTACATCCATTACAGTCTTACATTTGTGGGTAGGCAATAGTCCCATATGTTTCATGTGATATCCTGGAAATTCTCGGCCTCCAAATGTTGGTACATGAGTCTTTTGCTCCCAGCAAATATCAGCAGGGGTCAGTAGCTGTCCTTTTTCAGGGGTCATCCAGAAATATTCGTCCCAAACTTGGTAGTAGTTACCCTCAAATCGATTAAAATCATTAGGAGAAGAAACAGATCTATTTTCGTAATATAAGTATGCATTAACACTCATGCATCTGCTGATTTGTCGGGAGAAGATTCCTCTGCTGTAAAGTCAGCCGACCTAATTGCTGATTCAGTAATCTCCTCCGTCTGGCGTACCAGCCTTTCCGGGAGCCAGCGCGGTGCTTCGGCATCCTGTGGAAAAACACATACATGACCCCTCCCCCAAATTAACACGGGATCTGGGCCATGCCAGTTATTATCCAGCGGGTCTTTCCACAAGACCATCGGCTTTCTGCTGGAAATCTGAGGGTCCCAAAATCTCTGCGCGGCTGAATGTCCTTCTTTATCTAAAATTAAAAAATTTAAAATATATAAAGCGTGATTAAGGTAATTTCTGGGTAGAAGGGGGTAGAGCTCCCCCCTCTGTATTTTTTGAAGCTGTAGTTTCAAAGTTTGATTAGCACGTTCCACGATGCCTTGACCCTGTGGATTATAAGGAATGCCTGTTTTTAGAGTGATAGAAAAAGAGGAACAAAAATTTTTGAAAGCAGAGGAAACATAGCCAGGGCCATTATCAGTTTTTATAATCTTCGGCGTGCCTAAAACGGAAAAAGCATAAAGACAATGTGAGATAGAATGTTTTGCGGCTTCACCAGTCTGTAAGGATGCCACAATATATCCTGAAAAGGTGTCAATAGATACATGAACGTACTTTAAACGACCAAAGGAAGGGACATGAGTGACATCCATTTGCCAAAGATGATTCGGTAGAAGCCCGCGAGGATTAACGCCAAGATGTGGAACTGGGAGAAACTTAGGGCAAACAGAACAAGATTTAACAATTTGTCGTGCAGTCTCTCGAGGGATTTGAAACTGCAAACGAAGAGTATTACTATTCTGGTGATGTAGCGCATGTGATTGCTGTGCTGCTTCCACCTGTGAAAGAAAAACTCTAGTGTGAGAATCAGCCATCTGATTTCCCATAGATAGAGGTCCAGGAAGCCCAGTGTGGGCACGTAAATGTCCAAAGAAGCAGGGTAAGGTGCGCTGTTGCAGCAGAGACTGAATTGAACGTAACAAATGTTGAATGTTAGAATTCACAGTAGAAATAAAGGGAACAGTTTCTATATATTGCAAAGCATGAGCAATGTATTTGCTATCAGTAAACAAATTAAAAGACTGTGAGGAATATTGTGAGCATACTTTATGAACGGCTGAAAGTTCTACTTCTTGAGCCGATGTATAGTTCGTCTGCCAGGAGAAAGGGGTATCATTAACCACAAAGGCAGCAGTTCCATTGGAGGATCCATCAGTAAAGATCGTAAGAGCATCTTGAATAGGAACATTAGAAACATTCTTTGGAAAAATAAATGAATGCTGGCTGGCAAAATGCAAAAGTTTATCAGAAGGTAAATGATTAATAATTTGACCTGTAAAGGAGGAAAAGGCCAAAGACCACGAGTCATTAAACTGAAAAGGCCATTCATGCTGTTCTTTGGTATAAGGCACATAAATGTAAGCAGGATCGGCTCCCAACATTTCTCTGGAAAGACGCCTTCCTTTGGCAACGAGGAGGCTAATGAAATCAAAAAAAGGAGTAAGAACTTTTGAAGGTGATACAGGTAAATGGATCCACTGTAAGGGAGCATTTTGATATAACACTGCCGTCGGGGTATGTTTAGAGGGAAACACATATAGTCCCCACGGTTGAGAAAAATCACAGTAGGTAGCAAAATGCTGAGAGAGGGCCTTTTCAACCAATGCCAGAGCAGCTCGCCCCTCATCGTTTAGTATTCTAGGGGAGGAAGGGTCAGTTGTTGATTAAGGTTTCGAAATTGTCCTTCCTCCATTAGCATGTCAAAAGTAACCTGCAGCCCATTACGGCGGTTACGGTCTTCAATGATGTTACAGACCTCGCCGTATTTTGAGCACCACAAGAGATTAGGAGGCAAGTATTGAGATGAAAGACTTTCAATTATGGCTAGAGTAAACGGCGCAGTAGGCCCGCATTGAGTGCAAGCTTGTTTCAGTTGTTTAAAAGGCAGAGGCTCATGATACCTCTGATGATTAGCATCTTGAAAAACAGGGAAAATCATAGAATATCCCTCAAGATTTTCACCCTGTTCTCGGGCTGTTTTCACAGCCATTTGTAGTGGTGAAAGTACTGGCCTTTTTAGGCTAGATGGAACATATACTGGCGCTGTTGGAATCAAAGGCGCTTCTGCGAGAGGAGGGGGAGGGAGCGGGACCGGCGGCGGCAGCGGGTCAGGATTTAAACCGGCTATAACAGATGGCGTTTTAGAATGCAACGGCTTAGTTGTATTTATGGGCGATAAGTCTAGTTGTTCCATTCTCTGAGATATGGATGTTAGCATCTAAGTTCAGAAAAAGGGGAGCCTTGGTCTTTATTCTTTTGTTGAGTTACTATAAAGGCATCCCATCCTTCTTTGTCATGCTCAAAAGCCTGCTCTTTTAAATCGTCTTCCTCATCAGGAGAAAGTTCTGAATCTGAGTCTTGTTCTAGAGCAGTAGTCTCATTATCATTTTTTCTGGAACCTGAAACAATTGGGGAGTCATATATGTGCTCCACTACCTGTTGGGGGGCACCTGAACACTTGGGTGTTATAAATTTCAAGGCTGTTTCAAGTTTCCTACTCTCGTATTCTGGGTTTAAACAATCTCTTATTAGAGTCCATAGAGAATAAGCATCAAGAGGAACTTTGTCTGGTCCACAGAGGGTATAAACTGTTTGAATTTGTTCTCCCACCTTTATCCAAGTTTCAAGGCTAATAGTTCCTTGCTCTGGGAACCAAGGACAAGTTTCCTCCACAAAGACAAGAAATCTTTCTAGTTTCTGTTTAGAGACAGAAATTCCTCTAGCTTTTAGCATAGTTTTTAACATAGAAACAAAGAACTGTCTACTTTTACTTTGCCCCATAATTTTTACTCTCAACTATACCCTCTCCACCCACAGTTTTCCAACGATACCTGAATAGGTGAGGCTTTCTCCCGGGATCACTTTCAATATTTTTGGGTGGCTGTGCTCTGGGATCCGCCCACGTTCCTCGTTCTGGCGCCACTTGCCGGGCCTGCCGGCTAGATGAACAGGTCAAGGACGCAATCACCAGTGCACCTGAGAAATAAAAGACTAAGAAAGATGGGGTTGAGAGGGACGGAGTCAGCTTCTGACTGATTCCGACGACTTTATTGAGGCGTAACATACATATATATACTAACAGGATTCACCAAATTTTAGATCAAAGACTTGTATACGTGCAGAACTGCAGATACTAGTTTTAGGAGTTTATCTTAACTCCAGCAGAGCATGGCACCAGCATCTTACAATCAGGTAAAGACTACCTAGACATAAGCCATTCACAGGAGCCCGATAATCTTATCAGAGTCAGGAAAATAGGCAAATGGTGGCTGCAGCGATTTCCTCGAGGGAGGTGAGAAAGGCCAATTTGCACTTTAACAAATCAGGGGTGGCGGGACAGAGAGGGACCTTTTGATCTCTCTCAGGGCCGAGAAGGGGCCTGAGCAGTCAGGCCGGCTCCCCGCAAGAAGCCATACAAAACAGAACAGCAAAACCAAACATCTGCTTTTCTTAGACTATTTCTAAATACATTATAAATGCAACAGAATATATACAATTATATTTCTTCAGTATAGTCATAGATTCAAATTTCTTCAGGCTTTTTAATAGTTTGCTACTTGTATATTTTATCCCTTTATTATTGGTATGTTTCCACACTTCAACATTGTCAATATTCCACAATAAAAATTTTCATGCATGTAGCTTTATTAAGCTGAATAATTTCCTTAAAGCAAATTCTCAGTAGTGCATCAAAGTTTGTGGGAATCTTTATTATTTTGATAGATATTAAAATCCTATCCATTCTATTTAACAATGTATAAATATTGTAAAAAATAAAATATTACAAAGAGTTTACCACAGAAAAACAATATTGACATATTAAGTTTTATTTTCAAGACAAAATAATTTTTAAATACTGTGTTTTAAAACATGTCCATTTCCTCTATTTAAGTAAATAATATATATGGCAAACTTTTAATTTGCTATTTTTTAGTTTATATAATCAGTGAATTACTTGCCAATAAAAAGGATTTTTTATTGATTCAATCCTCATTTGTCCTTTCAATATTAAGTCATTACTCTAATTTTTAGTTAAGATTTAAATAAAAATTATATAAACATCAATTTCTTATTTCATCTATTTTACACTATGCTTCACAGACTTTTACTTCATAGAATAAATGTATCAACCACACATCCCCATCACCATCTTTTTTTCCTTCTTTATTGTCTCTCTTTAATAAAGTCAAATTTAACTATAATTTTATGTTGTCCTGCTAGCAATATTTTAACTTTAGCTTAGGAACTTAATTATAACATCAGTTATATCCAAGCTTTGTCCACAGGTTTATTTCAATCATTGAAAAGTAATTAGCAGATATTCACTAAAATGTGTCTATGTATATTTTCACTGTAAAATCACATAGTAATAGGATTACACTTTCTCTGTAGATTAATATGATTTATTTTTTTTGCATATGCTCTCTTACTGAAAAGCAGGATGTAGTACACACACACACACACACACACACACACATATAGTGAATGCATATAATATATACATATTATATGGGTACAAAAGTAATTGTAGTTTCAGACCTTAAATTTTAGATCATTATAACTAGACTCAAACACATTTTTATTAATCAAAATAGAAACCATTACAATCAGCACATTTTTGCCAAAAAGAAATGTTTGTTTATTCCTGTATCATGAAAATCCTTGCTTCAGGATTCAACAAAACTCTTGGAAAATATTTTCTGCCTCCTGCTGGTTGTGAAAGTGTTTTCCCTGCAAAAAGTCGTCGAGATGCTTGAAGAAATGGTAGTCAGTTGGCAAGAGGTCAGGTGAATGTGGCAGGTGAGACAGAACTTCGTAGCCCAATTTGTTCAACTTTTGAAGCGTTAGTTGTGCAACATGCAGTAGAGTGTTGTCATGGAGAAGAATTGGGCCTTTTCTGTAGACCAATGCCAACTGCAGGCATTGCAGCTTTCACTGCATCTCATCAATTTGCTGAGCTTACTTTTCAGATGTAATGTTTTCACTGGGATCCAGAAGCTGTAGTGGGTCAGACCAGCTCAGACCATCCAACAGTGACCGTGACCTTTTCTTGGTGCAAGTTTGGCTTTGGGAAGGGCTTTGGAGCTTCTTGGTCCAACCATTGAGCTGATCACTGGCAGTTGTTGTATAAAATCCACTTTTTGTTGCATGTCAAAATCCGATGGACAGATTGTTCATTATTGTTGTGGAGAAAAAGAGAAGATGACACTTCAAAATGAAGATAATTTTGATTTGTGGTCACTGATGAGGCATGCACATATCAAACATTTTCCACCTTTCTACTTTTCTTCACATGCTGAACAACCGTAGAATGGTCGACACTGAGTTATTTGGCAACATCTTCTGTAGTTGCAAGAGGATCAGTTTTGATGATTGTCTCAGTTGTCATTGTCAACTTCTGATGGCTGGCCACTGTGCTCTTCATCTTCAAAGCTCTTGTCTCCTCTGCAAAACTTCTTGAACCACCACTGCATTATACATTCCTTAGCAGTTCCTGAGCCAAATGTGTTGTTTATATTGTTGATGTCCTGTTTAGCGCAGTAAGCACTAGCCATGCACAGATGTTGAACATGTGAAATGTAGCTAAACCAAATAGCAAAAATATCAGAATATTAATTTCAATAAAACATTCTGTTTGAACCTTATATTTTCAAAATATTATTTGAGCATATGAAATGATTAATGATGCTTTGCTTTTTTTATATGCTACATATTGAAAATCCAGGGTGCATTTAGCATAAAAAAATATAAAATATCTCATTAATCATTTTATATTGATTCCATTGTTTCTTTTTACTGTTTTTTTTTAATGTGGATCCTGAAAATTTATAAATTATCTATGTGATTTTCATTATATTTCTATTGAACAGCACTAACTCTGAGCACTTAACCTTTCTAAGGGGTATTTCCTTCTTATAATGATATCTTCTTATTTGTAAAGTGTGGTTCATTATCACTTTAATACAATTAGAGTTGTATTACTTAATTAGATTAGCTTATTATTACCTAATATAGGCCAAGACTGTTATCTTTGCACCACAGAATGGAATAAAGTAAGTCTTTGCTCTGCTGTAAATATAACAGAAATGGAGACACATAGTTGTGGTTTTATCTGTTGAAGCCACTACCTAGTACAAAGTCTTCACCTGATTCATTGATTTTGTTTCTCAACTTCCATCTGTTGTGTTGTTTTTTATGTGCTCAGCTGTCTGACTCTTTGTGACCCAGTGGACCACAGCCCCCAGGCTCCTCTATCCATAGAATTTCAGGCAAGAATACTGGAGTGGGTTGCCATTTCCTCCTCCAGGGGATCTTCCAGACCTAGAGATTGAACCCGTGTCTCAAGGTGGTTTCTGCATTGGCAGGCAGATTCTTTACTGTTGAGTCACATGGGAAGCTATATATTTATAAATTGAGATATATTTCCAAGATCATTATTGTATAATGCCTGACTGAAAAGTAAACATTAATTAATTATGTATGTGGATCGCTGGTTGCTTTGACACATAAGTAGTTTTAAACAAATCACAGATTCAAGAAACTTATGTTAATACAAAGAGATGCTAAACCTGAACTTTTGGTATTTCAAATGATGAATTTCCAGGGGAAATCTGAGCACCACAGATTACTGAATATTTTACATATTCAACTCAATTCTTAAAATTCTGAATCAAAACTTTGGAACTTTAAGATATTTATCAAATTTCTGATAATATTCAATGGGGGAGTATTTTGCAGCTTGCTGAGATAAAAAAATAATAATAACAAGAAAAGCTCTTAGATTTTACTTGGTAAAACTCCAAATTATTAATGCACTTGATTGAAACAACAGACACTATTAGGGAAGTAAATAGGAAGGCTTTTAATTTCTATATACTAAGTCACGGACTTCCCTTTAAGATTTTATTAAACTGTATTTTTTTTTAATTTATGTTTTCAAAGGATAACTTACCCAAAATCAAGGAACAGTGGTCATTCTGATATGTAATCTAGTGATTTTCTTCTATACTTAAATGTGTTCAACATTTTCATTAACTTCACGCAAACTTACCTTTAAACAAAGTAAGCTATTTAGGTATATCACTTTTCCAACCTTAATTGCATCTCACATACTAAATTCATCCTTCAAATAGCTTCTTCAAGGGCAGGGTTAGTGAAGTATGGCACTCAGGCCAATATGGTTATTTTTTGTAAATAATCTTTTTTTTTTTTTTTTTTTAAGAACACTGTCAACATCCTTTGCCCTTTTTCTACCTTTCTTTTCTTTTTCCTTATTTTTTTTTAAATTAAACATATTGTCTATGACTGTTTTAACCCTACAACAGTAGACTTTAGTAGTTCTGACAGATAATTTCTAACCTGTAAAGCCTGAAACATTTCCTTTTTGACCATTATCACAAAAAGCTTAAAGACTTCTATCCTAAAGGGAGATTTTGCTTGTCCAGATGAGGCTCCTATTTATTCTTCCTTAATCTTACCGTTGCTACCCGTACATATCTGTATCAAAGCAGGCATCTTCCTGTCTCCAAATTATCTTCTATATTTATTTGTGTTCCTTAGCAGAAAACCTAATATATAACACCTGTAAGATAAACAGGTGCTTAATGAATGTGTTTGATATATAAGATAGGGAGAATCATTATAAAGGTGTATGTGAACATATTATTTTCCCTGTTGAAGGAGTTCATTGCTCAAGTCTTAATTGGGTTCATTTATTCTATAACTCTATGCTGTTTTGGAGAAGGGCATGGCAACCAACTCCAGTATTCTTGCCTGGAGAATCACATGGACAGAGAAGCCTGGCAGGCTACGGTCCATGAGGTCACACAGAGTCGGACACGACTGATCTACTTAGTACACCGGCTATACTATTTAATCTATCTTATTATGTTGAATAGAAAAAAAAAAAAACATGAAAAACTTAGGTTTGTAGAATAACTTAATAATTGTTTGGACTGTATATTGCTCAGTTATATGGACCAAGCACTCAACCACTAAGACTTTTCTCTGCTCAACTGAAGTTTCTTGAATAGGTCAACTTTTCTGCTTTCTGTCATTGTATTGACCTTCAGTATACGTGACCTACTCTGATAATTTCCTCCTGAATGACTTTCTAAAATATTAATGACAGCTGTTATATATTAGTTAATTAATTCTACAATTGTGTTTTGAGTAAATACAAGGTACCGGGTACAGTGGTAATGTTTCACATGTGTGACCTCATTTAAATCCATAAATCAGTATGAATTGAACCTGAACCTGGGAGAAGTTGCACAGATTAGAATTTACAGAGGCTCTATTTAAATCGAAATTGTCTGACTCCCCATCTTCTGCACTTAAACACAACTCATATTATTTCTGAATCACAGCTATTTCAGAGTATCTGGCAAGACTACCAGGAAATTTTAACAAACAGAGCTATTAAGATAATTGTCTAAATGGGTTGAATCAATCAATCAGCTCTTAGTTATTTAAAGGTTGCTTATTTGGCTCTTTATTCTCTCCCTTTTCCTCTGGCTTCCTGCCTATGGCCATTTCATTGCTCTTTAGCACTTTCATTAGAGAGTTGGCATGAAAAGAAAAAAGAAAAAAAAAAAGATGAAAACTAAATGAGGCTATTTGAATTTCCCAATGGGGTTAGCAGTTTTTAAATATTCCTTCAGGGGAGTATGCAGCAGTGTAGGTGATCTCTCTTCCTCATCCAGAAGGTCGTTTACCATATTTAAGCTTATCCTTTTTGTTGCTCAGAAATTAGGAATGTGTAAATCCAAATGATTTTATTTGAAAATGCT